>NW_021604592.1:4046203-4063471 GCF_004785775.1 Grammomys surdaster
CTTTCTTTCTTTCTTTCTTTCTTTCTTTCTTTCTTTCTTTCTTTCTTCCTTTCTTCCTTTCTTCCTTTCTTCCTTTCTTCCTTCCTTCCTTCCTTCCTTCCTTCCTTTCTTCCTTTCTCCCTCCCTCCCTCCCTTCCTCCCTCCCTCCCTCCCTTTCTTCCTTCCTTCTTTCCTTTCTTTCTCTCTTCCTTTCTTTTCTTTCTTTCTTCCTTTATTAATGTTCATTGGTGTTTTGCCGGAATGGATATCTGTGTAAGGAGGTCAGAAGCCCTGAAACTGGAGTTACAGACAGTTGTGACTGCCACAAAGAGGTTGGGAATTGAGCCCAGGCCCTCTGGAACTTGATTTTACCCACATGCCTGCTGTAAAACGTGTCAAGTAACCTGCTTATTTTTAAGTATTGTCAACAAGCAAAGTAACTAGAGTTAGTTCTGGAAGGAGATAAGATGGGATGAGTGGTGGTGGTGATAGAGTTAAAGGTGGTAGGTTTGACGAGAGGAGTTAAGGTCTAGAAATCACACAGACTGGAGATATGGATTACATTAATATTTAAGTTCCAAGAAATGCTACCTGCATTTATGATGTTATTTAGATGTGAAGCAAAACTTGCATGGGACAATGTAGCTAAATATTTGTCAGACTTAGTCTAAATGAAGTTTAACTTCTTGAAAGTCAAATTACCACTCTTGTGATTTACTGATGACCTACAACCAGAAAAACATAACATGGAATGAGGTCATCTGTAGTACATAAAATGAAAGAGATTCCTGCCCTAGGTGAAAGTTGTCTCTGAAGAATTCTTTTCCACCTCTAAGACCTGAAGGCTAGCAATAATGTCACCTTTGAGAATAAAGGATTTCTGAACAGGTACTACCAGCAACAGTGGTACAAATACTGTTAGCTCCTGCAACATATTTGCTATCTCTGATTCGTCTTCTCCCCTCCACATGTTAGTCCACCTAAGAAACTTAGAATTTGGGGCTTGAGATTCCTCAGAAACTGAACCTCAGCCTAGAGAGAAGAACAATGGAAGGAAAACCCTTGCCATGCTCTTCTCGAAAACAATCATAATTAGAAAGAACAGAAGAAAAGTTGGGAGGAAGTTCAAACATGGTATGAAAAGAAGAACAGACAGGATCATAAATATAAAAAGAATTTTGACTCCTACTTGGGAAGAATTATGTGCAAATGAAGCATGATGACTCCTCTTGTAGAAAGAACTTAACCAAGACTAGTTAGAAAGAAAAGTCTCCATCCACACAAAGGATGTGTCAGCATCCAGACAATGGTGCTAGACCCAAGCAGAAGGCAGAAATACAGTCCTATTGCACTGACTGACTCTATGAACTTAAGGGCTTTCCTAAGAATGTTGTTACTCTAAAGTTGTAAGTGCTTTAGGCAGTTATTTATTTGCTGTCTGGAGATTGAATGGAGATAAGTGCTCTGATTTCAGGGTGTTCCATGTATTTAAGGGGAAACTGAATTTATTTTCTTTAGATGGGCACCCTTAGACTACATAAAGGTAAAAAAAAAAAAAAAAACAGTTCTCAGCATGAATAAACTCTTCTCAGCAAGATCAAACTAGAAATGCACATAAAAGCTAATTTGGCTTCATCTTTTGAAGTACCAGGTTTTTGGAAAAGAAAACCAGGGAGCATTTTCCTCATTAAAAGCACAAATTTGTTTCCTTTAAAAAAAAAATGCTGTCAGTTCAAATTCTATGGAATTTGGGAATTATACAAGATTATTCAGGATGTTAATGAATGTCCTCTTTAGTTGGGAGAAAGGCGCCTGCTGTACATGTCAGCAAGAGAATATGGTCACATTTCTTCTAAACACATACATGACTCAAAAAGCTATGACATGTTTGTTCATTGAAGATAAAACAGACATGCAGTATCTCAGAGAAGGAGTACTTGAACGTTTGGAACACTTACAAAGAAGCCTTATGTCAGGATCATGGCTTCTTTAAAGACAACGTTTCTCAAATGATGTCACCACATAAATAAAGGAATCATAATTTAACAGCATTTGAAGAACTTACATGTTTAGAAGACATAATCCCAAACATGGGAAACATTAATCCAGGCAATAGAGCTGTGATTGACAGGGGCAAGGCTTCTGAGATCCAAAATATGGCGATAACAAAGAGGATGTAGGCACATTCTGCTTCCTGCAAAGAACCAAAGGTGTAAGGTGAAAAAATTGACCCTCAGAAATCATTCTTCAAATCATGACTACTTTTTTGGATGGTGCTCAGGAGGAAGGAATTGTGAAATTTTCTGCATCATTAAGTTATCACCAGATAGTTATTTTTAGAGAGTTTGAAGCAAAAATTAATGAAGGTGGAAATGAAAACATAGAATTTTTCCTGTTTCCTTTTATATTTCCTTCCAAACAGATCGTCTTTGTGTCAATTTTCTGTACTCAAAATAGTGTCTGTGGCTGTCTATCTCCACTCTCACTTGGACTCTCAAATGGACTGAATGCTGCTGGAATGCAGGAATAGGCAGGCTGCAGACATTTCTTCATGATGACCCCTCTTTTGATTCTATTCCCTTTATCTTTTAATTGTGCCTGTATGGGTGGAACCTGCATCCATATTTTTAACCAAAGTGAGAAGTCAGAGCAAGCACAATGAGAAGATTGGTGGCTCAGATGAGCTGGAATCCAGCTTCTAAGGACATGAACCTGGGGATGCAGAGGTGTCCAGTTTGCATTTGTGAGGATGGCAGCTGAGCTACGGTGGACAACACAGGGAGACTCAAAGGGAATCTTAATGCTAGTGAAATCTGTTGCTTTGCTTAGTCTAAAACTGTAGCTTTCTACAGTTCTAGGGCACAGAAAGGAAGAGATTAAATTGATAAACCATCTGTGACCTGTATAATTTGCTATGCAATCACCTGAAATGGGCTAAACAATCAATAAGTGTTGTCATCTGCTACATTGCTGCTTCTGTTTCTCATGCTCCTTGCTGTCTGAGAACTCTGGATTGCATTTGGAAATTTACCGAGACTGTGGCTAGGACTTTAATGAAGTCTTTTCTTTAGGCCCATACACTATCCATCTTTCTTCTCTATGATTCACCAGCATCCTGCTGAATCTTCTGGGCTGGGATTTTGCTCCCCAGCATCTTTGCTCTTTCAGAGAATCTAAGGGATGCTTAATAAGCCCGGACTCTGACATATCTTCATTGTGTTATATTTTTAAAGGAAAAAGAATAAAGGTATTTTGATGTTGACAGTTTTTACAAAGTCTGCCTCTGTAGTCTTGACAAACAATAAAAAAGAAAAATAAAGCAGAACCTTGACTGAATCCTCCTAAACAGCTCTGGAGAGAATCTGTGGGCACTAGTTTAATTTAAAATGTCAGTCTAGAGGGAAGGCTGTGTATTTTCTTTTAACGACAATCCATGGATAGTCCCAAAACTTTTCCTTACAGCTTTACATTTTCTGCCATATTTGGAAAAATGTAGGTTTTAAAGACAACATGGGCCCCTTGACTATCATACTCCCTAGTTCTGACCAACCCATCTCCTGATACTATTTATTATTCTTACATTAAGTCTCAAATCTGTCCCTATGCCTGTATCCAAGTTCATTAGAGGAAAGCTTGTTCCAAGACCAGATCATTTTCTAAGAACGCAGTTGATTTTATCATTTCTTCCATAAAGCTAGATTAAAGGTCTGTCTACCCAAAAAATACTTTGGAGCACCCACATATAATGGTCTGCATCAGAAAAATGAGAGAAAAGTCAAATGAGGCTGGTGAGTTCTGGTTATCACTTCTAACTTCTGCCATAGGCTAGAATTTTACCCCAACAGCCCTAATCTACTTAGAAGGGGCGGCTTTGGTCAGAGAAGTTTCAATTGCTGAATGACATCCTTTCCTGGAAGATTTTCATATTGTACCAATGCAGCTCTGACTTCAGTCAGCACCCTTCTGTTGCTTTATTTTTATATTTGTGATAATTCAGAACTTTCTTCCTGTATTTACTCCCCTTTACTCTCCAAATACTTTTTGACATCACTTCTCTATTTGTAAAGACGCTTTTATGTCAGAGATGGTGGCCCACACCCTTAATCCCAACATTTGGGAGACTGAGGCAGGAGGAGGAGGGATGCCATGGGATTGAAACTAGCCTGGTATCCAAAGCATGTACAGATCTAGCAAGATCAACATAGCAAGACTGTGTCAAGACAAACAAACAAGTCTCCTTTTCACACCATTTTGATGTTTGGATCTGATCCTACCTTTTTATTTTGCATCACACTCTAATTCACAACATTTGTCCAGGTGTCTACAAGGAAGCTTCAGTATTCCCTAAAAGGCTTCTTTACACTGAGGCTGCTCAAATTCTGGGCCCTTTGCCTTACGTAATGATTTGAAGTACCTGAAAGCCTAACAAGAAAATTCAATTTCTTTGACTCACAATGCTTGCATTTCTCTACATATGTGTATATTTGTGTACGTGTACAAACTAACTTGAGAATTATGAATCAGTAGATTTTATATTAAAACATAATGAATTTTTGTCTTTACCTTAACAAATGAGAGACTGGGTAACATTTGTATTATATTGTACAGGACAATAATTCTCCAGATTTTACAAACTTATATCTTAGAAAGTGACAGCGTCCTTCTGGTTCTGCATAGTTCCTCCCTTCTCATTCTCTTCCCTTCTCATTTCTAGTTAACATTTGAGTGGGATGTCTAGAAACAAACCATTCCTTACCTGTTCTGACTTTTTTATTTGTTTCCCTATCCCTGAGTTTTCACATTTGCTGGTTGGCTTTCTCTGCATATATCCTATGTAATCAACAACATGGGGATCATCTGGAAACTTGCAAGCAATGTATGCCTGCTCATGGATATACTGAAACAAGACCAACATTTTCAAGGTAACCAAGGGTAAAGATCAAAAAGCTATGGGATATATGATCACTCAGTCTTTTCTTCTCATATTTTTCTCTCGGTCCAGAATCTTGCTTTCAGGGAATATCCTTCTGCCAAGTGAAATCTCTAGATCTGTAAGCTATTTGGAAAGTCTGACATCCTGCTATGTGCAGTTCAAAATTATATACCGTTCATGGAGTTTCCCACAATGACATGTGAATATAACTTTTTTCATATGAGTATTTCATGGGATTATAATTGCACCATGCTTCTGTTGTCTCTGTAAACTAAACTACGATTTGTAGGAATTTTCCATGCCTGAAGGAAACTCAAAGTCTAGAAAAGGAAGAAACAGAGTCACCCTTGTCAAATTAAGTGAGGGAATTACTTTTCTCCATCTCAAGCCCACTCATCCTGCAAGGTCTCGTAGGCGTTTGCAGTGCTTGTGATGTTGTTATAATAACCTGCAACCAAGGCAAGTGTGCATTTTAATCTAAATTATGTTCCGGAGTTAGAAAAATTCTTTAATATTATAAATCTGTGAACGGAGAGACAGAAACCAGAATAATAGCTATTTTTATCTTGTTTACATATTATGACTGAAGATGCAGGAAGAGAAGACATATTTGAAATTATGACTATCACAGACTTTACAAAATGCTTTTAAAATCCATGATACATTTTGCAAAAGTCCTATGTGAAGTGAGCAGAATGAAGGTGGAGAAGGAATGAAAAAGAGGAAGGGGAGGAAGAAAAAGGAAGACAAAAAATACTCACGAACCTCATCAGGACCAATAGTGCCACTTATATGTTCAAAAGTCTCTAGATGCCCACTTTTTGGGTTCATTTGTTTTAGGAAACAAGACACTCATTCAAGCAGTATATGGTCATTAGATTTTCCATTAAATCAAAATGAAGGAGATGCACTATCCCATAATCTAAGATGCTTGCCTGTGAGCAATGGACCTCCCTGGCCCACTCTTGAGTGTCTCTACCTTTCCCTGCTCCAGGAAGGTTTTCTCTCACTAAGGGTGACAGAAATGTTGTGGGAAAACACTTATCCTTTACATTAAAAATACCCAGGCATTAAACCTGTGGAGCAATCCATTTTAAAATAGCCTTAGAAATTCTAAAATATTTAGGACAGAAAAATTACATAACAGGTATAGTTGTTTACTTTGCCATATTGAACAAATACAGATATTCAGTCCCATTTATTTTTTAAATAGATAAAATGTTTCTGTGAAAAGCTCTTCAGAGTCACTCCCTCGTGTCCTTTCCCTGTACTCGCCCCCCTGAGATTTGCCTCTGTCTAGCATGTGGTTTGTCTCCTTCTGTCTGTGCTTTGTAATTTTTGTTATACAGAGACCATTAGTATTTTAATAACCATGTTTTTTTCTCTTCTTTGTGTGTGGCGTCTGCCTATGTACATATTTGTGTAGGAGGGCACTTGCCTGTGCATTCATGTGTGGAGGTCAGAGGTTCACATTAGAATGTCTTTCTCAACCACTTTTCTTCAGTATTTTTGACAGGCTTTTAGTGAACCCGGGGCTCAACATCTGGGCTAGCCTGGTTGGCTAGTGATCCAAGGTATCCTCCTCTTTCTACCTCCCAGAACTGGAGCTGCAGGTACTTACCACCACACCTGGCTTTAACAGGAGTCCTGGAGCCCCAGACTCAGATATTCATGCCCTCTGAGCCATCTCTCCAAGCTCAATGTACACTTTTAAAACTAAAATGCTTTACGCGGTATCATTTTGTGACTTTCTCACTAAGTATTTTACATTGCAAGTGCATTCATTCTAATATATGTACAACTATTGTTAAATTCATTTTAAGTGGATCAAATTTTCCTTGCTAAGGAATATGTTAGCCTTTGTGTGTATAGCTTTCTAACTCTCCTTAATTTTTCAATACTGTATAGCTGTGAATGTCTTCGTACCTCAGCTCCATATGGATATAGGAAAAATAATTTCAATTCTAGAACAGAAAACAAATAGCAATGTTTTGTGGTCGAAGAGCCCATTTGAGCTTGTTTCGCTATTTCCATGTTCCTATTTATTATTATAAATGATAGTTATACTAATTTTGTATCTTATATTTATTATGTGTATAATTTGTACAGTATTGGTTTTGGCATAACAGTGCGAAACAATCTACCTTCTCTTTTGTTCTTTTTCCAAATTGTTTCTTACAATATCACCATTCTTTTCATTTCTCTGGTTTTTCAATGATGTTTCTGATCTACATGGAACATTGCTTTATTTTTCTCAAACTTGCCTTAATAGACTTGAGTTTTACTTGAAAAATAAATCACAGTTAGAATCACAGTTTCATCCTAGACTTTCTTGTACTTCTCAGACTGGTCTATAGCCTATGTGTTTGTTCTGTTTCCCATTGTTATAGGGAAAATACCCAAGACTGGGTAGTCTTTCAGTCTCGTGAGCATCTTGTGGTGGTTGGTATGACAATAAGGGAAGTACATGTAAAGGGAGATGATAGGATCAAATAAGAAACCAGAGACTAAGGAAGGCCAAGGCTTGCTACTTTTTACAACTCACTCTCATGATTCCACCCTTTTAATTGTCAACTACTAGTTGACGATTTTGCCAGAAGGTCGCACTCAGCCCATGTCTCAACTCAAACACTTTTTTTTCTGTTAACTAATCTTTCTTCACCACAACCGAAGCTAATTCAACTCTCATGTCCTCCAACAACTTGGCTGGATAATGGACCTACTTTGCTCTCCCTGACAGTTAATATAGCTTAGCCTCACCAGATTGCTCTGAGGATGGTAGCCATTTCTTTTTTCTCAGCACTGTAATATAGATACCCTGGCCTACAAGATACCCTAATTCTGATTGGATCCTCTTCCCTGTCTTCCTGAGCATCTTCTTATCTGACCAGTCTTGAATAACCATAATGGTTAATTTCTAGATATTTCCATTTAGCCAACCCCATGTCATCCCACCCTCTTTTTGAATCCCCCTACATGAATGTAACCAGTGTTCTCATTCTACGGAAGTGTGGTGGGGCAATTGTGGTGATTGTTTCAGCAATCCTAATCACTGGGATTTTCTTATATAGGAAAAAGAAAACTTTTGGAGGCCAAAATAACCGTGGTAAAGAAATACTCATTCTGATACAGTTGATATCCAAAGCTCTTGAAATCTACACTGCCTTCTCAACTTCTGATTGGGGTCATATTTTTAGATAATACTAAGGTCTACATTTTGACATTCTGGAAGGCTTTTTTTTTTTTTTTGGTTTTTTTGAGACAGGGTTTCTCTGTGTACCCCTGGCTGTCTTGGAACTCACTCTGTAGACCAGGCTGACCTCAAACTCAAAAATCTGCCTGCCTCTACCTCTCAAGTGCTGGGATTAAGGGCGTGCGCCACCACTGCCCTGCTCTGGAAGGTTTTTGTTCCTTGAGTTTGCCTCTTGATATTGAGGGGTAGGTGAGACTTGCCAGATATTTAAGAAACCTAGACCAAAGCTACCCAATCCAATAAGCCTCTCTGTCCCTTAATTTGTTCTCCTGATTGACTCTGTGGCTCCAAGGACATTTAACACTTTTACTCAGAGCCTTTGGTGATCTCCTCTCTTTCAAAAGAAATCTATTCCTTAATATTTGGCAGACCATTGGGGAATATTTCCAAGTGCTGGCAGAGTGGAATATTGATCCTTCAAGGGGAGGGTATAGAGTATAGTATACTTTCAAAATTCTAAAATTAATGATAGAAATGAGGCCAATTCAAACATCTGTAGGAATGTTATTACCTGACATTTAACTATTCACCTTCCTGCAAACTGGCAAAAGGATTATCAGGAAACAAGGCAAACATAACACAGATTAGAATAAAGCTTACCCTTACAAAAATGCCTAATAAAGTGCCCCAAATTACTCAGGCATAAGGCAGGAAGAATACTCCACCAATAGACACCTTCCTAATCAGTATACCTTCTGGCTGTATCTGAGCCATGCCTTGGCATGGTCATGCTATTTGTCTTATCCATGTATGGTATTGTCACAGTAAATTGCTTATGTTAGTTGATATACACAAGTCATCCTTGAAGAAACTGAATTCAACCATAAAAAGAGACATTTCTCCTGAGGAAGCTGCTTACCACTCAAAACCTCCAACACACTTCTGAGTTATAAATTTTATTTTGTTGCTTTTAATTTCTATGACTACCTTTATTCATGTTTAACATAAATTTTTAAGATTTTTCTGTCTATTCTTGCTTATACTTATATTTTTCAAGATTCTTTCTTCATAGACAGATAGATAGATAGGTAGATAGATAGATATAGATAGAGATATATGTTTCTCCTTTCCTATATTGCTGATTCCTGATCATTTTCATTGAACTTTGGGTGTTTTCACCTGCTTATTCATTTCTGCAACCTTCATTATTGTAGTGTATTTTTGAAGTTTTCAAAAGTATCCTGAGTAGTAATTGTTGTATTTATTTTATAGACATTTAAAAATTAAATCATAATTATATTGTTTTCTCTTCCCCATTCCTCTCTTCAACCCTTCCAACATACTTCCCTTGTTATGTCTGAACTTCCTGATTTCTTTTTCCTTACATTTTATTACATATATATGTACATAAATATTCCTAAATATATTAATACAACCTGCTCTAAGTCCATCTACAGAACAATTCCTGTACCTAAGTTCACAGCAAAAGTGGTGGAAAGATTGTAAGAGCCAGAGAAACAGGAAGGTTGCTGTGAGGCTTTGTCTCATAGAGATGTCAAAGAAGTTACATTCAATGAACTCTCATCAACATGACTGTCTAAGCAAGATCTGAGCAAGCATGATGACACTAGTGGGCATGTTACCGTGAAAAGACCATGGTGCTTCAATCCTAGACAAAGAATTGCAGGTAACTGAGGAATGCTGAGTACAGGAGGAATAGTCTTCCCTGGGAAAGACCCCTACTTCCCCCCCCAAATTAATTTCTAATACAAAATGTTCATCATATACACAAAGGGAACTTTGCAATTGTTTTATTTGTGTGCTTTCTTTTTCTATACTTATCTTCCTGCTCTAGGAGATTCACTTTGACCTCCCTTAGTCCTTAGATAAGATTCTGTAAACTGAGAGTCCTAATCCTGCTAGTATGGCCCAAATGGTACATCTGACTACATGAGGAAGCTGATGTGTGGTTCTTTCTGTCCTGGAAAACTGGAAGTGACTGATTCCTATGGACCAGAGGCAGTGGCCAATGTTGTTCTTTTTGTCTTTCAGGAATTAAAGAATATCTCTTCTGTCCCTAGTTTCTGATGCTGAGCTTGATCTGATCCCAGAATAAATTTAGGGAACTGTTGACTATGAGTTCTCTATGTATATTCTTTTATGTTTGCTAACTTATTTTTATACTTACACAAAACATTCTTTGTCAGTACAAGCACAAAGTTTCCTTAGACTTGAGAATCTGTTGCTTAATTGCAAAACGATATATTTTTAAAGATCCCTATCTTTAAAGATGGAAGGTATGGAGCTCAATTTATAGTCAGGTGAAAATAGCATCTCTGGTTAGATTTTAGACTTTAAAAATGGAGAGTAGAGACAGCCAGTTGGTGGCTTCACTATGCCAGGTATCAGGGATATTTTTAACTCCCCATTTCATTCAACTTCAATCCCTAGCTAGCACCTGAGAGGCATGGCTTTCATCTCACCCCCACCTCACCCTCACACAATTGAATTGGAAATAATCACTGTTCTACATTTTATGCATTAAGATGAAATCCATAAATTAAGATCACAATCACCCGAGGATTTTGCCAACCATGTCCAGAAGCTGGGCTTTTACAGAAGAATCTGAGGTAGGTTGAGAACAGCTGATCTGTAGACAGTATCTCAAAGTTTTAAAAGAGAATCCTCTTCATTTTATAGATGAGGAAATGAGCCAAGGGTAGAACATCAAAATCTTTTACAAAACTTATAAGAATTATTTAGGTAATGGGAGACAGGAGAGGCTAACCCGTGGTCAGTATTCATGTATCTCAGAAGCTTAAAGTAACTGACCTGTATTTCTTGTCACCTTAAGAGTCCATAATAGGTCAAGATTCGTGTGCAACAGTTACAAGAGCAGAGAATCTGCATCTCAGTGAGCACTTGTGGGATTTAAGTTCGGAAACATATGCATACCTTTTCAGGATCTGATAGTCAGAGAAGATACACTTAACCCTCAAGAGACTTGAGGCCCCAGGGAGTGGGGAGGTTTGTTGGGGTGGGGAGGGTGGGGTAGGGACATCCTCTTGGAGACAGGGCAGGGAAGGTTCGGGGGGGGGGGGGGACGTATGGGATATGGAACAGTCAGAGGGTGAACCTGGAGGGGGATCAACTCTGGACTATAAAAAATAATTAAAGAATAAATTTAAAAAGAACAGAACACTATTCCAGAGCAATGTCATTTTCTATCAAAGTGAGTTTTAGTAGAAGAAAATGCCATATTGTTTCTAATAGCCTGTATCCTAATTGAAAAATTAAAAAATACAATGCAAAATACCATTGTACTCTGTGGGCTTGGGAGTTTCTAATACTTTGTATGCTAATTAAACAAATACAACACAAAAGAGGGCTGCCCTCTGTGGGTTTGGGGTCAGGAAATCTGCTCAAATCTTTTGTTCTATTTATAGGTTCCTGTAACTTTGGGTAATTTTTAACCTGAGTTTGTTCAACTGCAGAAGGGAGATATTGACTATTTCTAATAATTACTACGAGGCTTATTACTATGAGCTGTCATATTTGTCATGTTTACCAAGCAAGGTTACAAAATCATATCTCAAAAGGGAAAATGAGCTTTGTGGGGCTTATTACTATGAGCTGTCATATTTGTCATGTTTACCAAGCAAGGTTACAAAATCATATCTCAAAAGGGAAAATGAGCTTTGTGGGTCTGGCACCTTCCATTTATACCGTGTTCTCTTCACTACTCCTTTCTCTGTACTTGAAGCCCTTTCCTCCAGTCACTCCTTCACCTTATAGTGCATAGAAATTCCATGTCCTTCTGTCATATGAGAACAATCTATTTGCTCACTCAATATAGTCATCTACTCTCTGTGTGACAAGCCCTGTCTTTTGGCCTAGAGGACACAGACTGACAATCAGCATGATCCTTTTAAGGCATTTACAGTCTGCAGAGGAAGGCAAAAACAATCACCACCTGGAATACACACTACAATGGGGCCAACATAGCTATGATGGCACAAGAGCAGCCATAATGATTCTCAATTTACTCTGCTCTTCTCAAGGAGGGCAGGACAAAGTAGGAGGCAGGAAGAGGTTAGAGCATGAGCAAAGAGAGAGCGTTAGGAAGGAATGTTCACTGGTACTCTGGGGATGGCAAAGAGTAAGTGTGAAAGATGGATATGGGAAGGTGTTAGGACAAATGTCAAAGTTGAAACTTTCCACCCATGTAAAAGATGTTTTCCTGTTGATCATGACTGGAACAAGCTGGCGTTTTGAAATAGTTCTCTGGTGAGATTTTGGAAGAAGGGCATGAAAAGATGATGTGTGAATAGAGGTAAACATTGTTGTCTCAAGGAGAGTACAGTGAGAATGGGGAATGGAAGATGGATGGAGAGAAGATTTAGATGGAAAGACAACATACTCAGTGGTAGGAGAAAGATAGAGGGAAAAGCATCTGAGAAGACACACAGGTTAGAGGCTTGTGCTTGTACCTTGACTCTCCCATGCTCTTTCTCCCTTGGAGTCCATCTTGATGTGAAATATTAAAAACAAACAAACAAACAAACAAACCCACCAGAATTACCAAAGAGAAAACTGAAATGCGGTTAGGGGTTTTACAATCCATAAGCTAGTAAGTGGTTTCGGTTATTTTTGTTTTTGTTTTTGTTTTTTGTACCTCTTTACTGTGAGAAGGGCTCCAAGCAAAAGCATCAGACAGCTGGAGTGAGACACTCTTGGGAGAAATGCAGCCAACAGGATAATATACGATTGCGCAGGTTTTTCCTAGGCTTCTCAAGGAACCTGGGGTTGTTTATTTATTTATGTTTTTATAAAGACAGTGTCTAGTGAGGCCCAGGCTGACCTTGACTTTGACCTCCAGTCCTCCTTATTCCATTTCTGAAGTGCTGGGATTAGAGGCGTGGACTATCACACCTTGATTACACAGTACTTGGCCTTGAACTAGGGATTTTATGGATGATCAACAATATGCTGATTGAGCTAGGTCCCTAGCTAGACTGTCTCTTAATGTTTCATAAACAGTAACACAAGACAACCCAAACCATTGTAAAAAATAAAAGAATAAAAATAAAACTGAGTAAATACTGAAAAGATTAAAATTAGCAAACTGCTAGACTAGCTACATAGAAAATATAAATGAAACTGTAGCCCACCACCTAAGGCAGTATTAATAGTCTTCTGTATGGGAATATTTAGGCAATTTCTCCTTTAAAGTGAGAAAAATTCACTGTGATTATATAATTAAAAAAAAACCAACAGTTGCATTAGAACTTTGTTATTGATTAGTAACTATTAACTGTGGAAGGAATAAGAGTACATTTGTGTTTAAGTGAAAAAATTTAAAAAGATTTCCGATACTTTAGATTCACAAGAAAGTATAATTTATTGCTTATCAAAGGAACATCTACAGCAATGCCGTAGGACTGAACTTCTGACCACCATGGGACTGTTGTAGATGCATATAATCATTTGTAATGAGTATTGGTAGTCAGACAATGAACTCAGACAAGTGTTGGAAAACACGAGCAACCACATCATATGAAGCTCTTTACTAGTTTTTCTTTCTACATTTATTCTGAAAAGTTTGAGTGACCAGTTAATAGTAATAGCCAGTTGGTAAAAATTAAATCTGGTCTTCTATTTGGCTTATGCCCGGAAACTTCAGGAATAATGCACAGTCTCCTTCCTTATAAAATGTCATTCCCATGAAAGCACTGAAACACATGAGCTGAATTTCTCATTCAACAAGACGGTGTGGAGATACCAACCCAACGCCATGATTCATAGTGAGCACTGGACAAGAAAGGGTCAACGTAACCTGACAAGCAGACATGACCATGCGACATAGCTGGGACTCTGTGACATCAGGAAACGGCACACACCTAGTTCATTGCTTCATTTCTCAAAAGGCCTTTCACCAGTGTCGGGAATCAATGCCGTTTTCTACCTCAGGACTCTAAACAGCATGATGCTAATTAAGGAAATAAGCCTCCTTTGCTCTTTGGCTGATTGGGAACATTATCTTGTGGAGAACTGCCTGAGTTGTTGATAAATGATTAACAATCCACGAGGAATAAACCTTTAAAAACAAAAAAAATGGAGAAAAGTCTCTAAAACACCTGTTAATATATGAGTTCCAAGTTTTGATAAAACCCAAGTTCAGAACAAGCTTCTTGGTCTTTGTTGTGCTCAGTGTCTCTGAACACGTACTCCTTCAGATGTGGAATGAGAATGCTGGCATGTCAGCCATCATCTGCTGGTTTGTTAGAAGGTTAAATATAATGATTTGGGCAAAGCATTTGGCAGAATGCCTAGAAGAGAGGAGTGCTCTGTACAGACATCCTTTCTCCTTCCCTCTTAACATTGCTTAAAAATTCTCTGAGGATCCCTGTGTTGCTGACACATTTTTGGCTGGCGATGGAATTGAGATAGGAGGCAAGGGCCAGTCTCTAAATGGACCAGTAACCAGTGGAAATCTCAGCCAGCAGTTCCTCACTTGTTGGTTCTATGTCACATACATTTGATGTGTTTTTAAAGACAAATCTGACTTTTGATTTTGCTTGAATTCCTCTGTTACCTTATTGCTGTGTCTACAAGGACAGATTTCCTCACTTCAGTAACAAAGATGGTAACCATAAATTGATGTATATCCTTCTTGACGTAAACCTCTATCAAATATTATACCTTCTTTCCTGCCTTCATTGCAAGAGTTAAATAATGTTCTTTTAAGTTTACTTAGTAGTTTGTTAGTAATAAAATTTCTATTCAAATTTGCCAAAAAATTCTATTATGGAGTTAGGACATTTTTTCTTCATTAAAATTAATTGAATTTTAACAAATGAATTGATTAGAATGAAACAAAAACAGAACACATTCATAAGTACAACCTGATGACTAGACTCCTCACTTTGCACTCAATGTACTTGGGCTAATGTGTAAATGTAATATACTTTTACCATTGCATGTTTGGGAAAGGAAAATCAATGAGTGTGTATCTTAGCAATGATACACTTTCCTGGTGGTGAATCATGAAGTCACATTATTGCTTTTTATTTATGTATTTGTTTTCTTTCTCAGTGAGCTTGTATTTATTTCCTCAAAAATTATGGATGGTAATTAGAATGAGATGTAGCTGTACGTCAGAAGAGCAGCACAGATGATGTGTAGTCATGGCATAGGATTGACTGTAGTTTAATTTCCTGTATTCTCTGCACTAAGGTCCCACGTAGAGACTAAGGCAGAAATGTTAAAATGTGCCAAGCATCCATGTATAAATCAAAATGTGCCCAGGAGAAAATTATGATACATTTGCAGATTCATAAGATCAAGGGGTTTGTAAAGAGGTTATTGTGCATAATAGATGGGGTAACAGACCTAGAAATGATGAGGGAAGGAGCTGTATTAGAGCCCTATCTGTGCGAGTCCTGTCTGCTATCTGGTCCAGGCACCAGGGTCACACAGCTGCCTAGTCTCATGGATGGGAATCAAGTGTAGGAAGCTGCAGTAGACAGATCAAATCTGGCTGAAAATAATCCACAGTGTTCTATTACTGCATATGAATTTCCTTCAGGTATTTCCAGATAGGTGGCTAAGACGTCTGAGGAAAGCTCGAGCTCCCAAAGTACTGTAATTATTCTATTTTATTAATCCAACAGTCCTCATGAGGAAAGAGCATCAGCTAGGTTCTCTGAATGGAGGGACTTCCTGTCAAGAGAGGGTAATAATTTCCTTAGCTGTACCAGCAACACAGGAAGGGAGAGTAGGAGAGCCCCACTTACTGCTTGGTGAGTGGTGACTCATTTAGTCTTCCCAACAAGCCTGCTAAGATCCCGCTCTTATGTGAAAGCAGAAGTACAGGGAAGTTATGTAAGTCTTTCAGGTCACACAGCTTGCAAATGCTAAATATGGTATCTCAAGCAGAGAGCCTGTCTCCAGCACCTGTTCTCCTACCACCAAATCACACTTGTGGCTGGCACAGGGAAGAGGCTCAATAAGTGTTTGCTTGTTTGGACCACATCACCAAAACATGAAAAATTCATTGAGCTTAATATTCTGGGCTTAATAGACTGATTCTTTTCAAAAGCAAACTGGAAGATATTCATAAGTATGTCAACGTAAGTACACTAAAATCTGAAATGAGCAAAGCGATGACTTATTACATTTTCTGATTAACCTGGAAAATAACTTCATATCTTTGATGTCTCTGTTCCAGGAGGAAATTAAATTTCTGACAAGGTTTTGTGGCTGACTCTAAGACACTGTGCTGACAGCTCTGTAGGTATCTCTAGACCTTACTTTTCCGATTGTTCTGTTTAGGGCTGTATAAGCTTGCAGCCCTCAGGACTCTTGTGTCTTAGAATAACTATGAGTACAACACAACATATTTGTAGCTAACGACAACATCTTGTCACAGTGCCACAAAGCTGGGTATCCTGGTCGGTCCTTTATATAGAAATTCATTATTGCTTATTCCTGAGGGAAGAAATCGTTATCCATGGTGCTTCCTGGAGGCTGATCACTTGAAAGATCTAAAGGGTTGTGTTTCTTTTGCTCTTTCCTTCATCTACTTGACAGGTGGAGAACAATTCTCATTGATTATTATGTCTAATTATTCCACTTAATAATGCCAAGATGCAAATAAGACCAACTACTAAAAATGAAGAAAACAGATAAGTACAATGTATAGACAAGCAGAAAGTATTACCATTCCTCAGCTTTGAACCGGACCATAATCAACATCGAAGGGTAACCTATAGCCCAAGCCATGTGCCTGTGTGTGCTCCAGGCTTGCTTACCTTGGTTCGGATGATGAGAGGGAGTGGCAATAAAACCAAAACAGTGAAAACCACAAGGAGAAAGCGGCGATAGACCAAAGCATAATTGAGGAGCTTCATTGTCCTGAGCAGGTGCCTTCTACAGTATCCTCCTCACACTCAGGCGGATGTTAAATAACCAGCCTGGATTAATATTTCTCTACCTCATCATCTTTACTTACCGCCCCAGAAAAACCAATGTTAGTTAAAATTAAATCTCATTTTTATTGTTTTACTATCACAATTAAAAGTAGGAGATAAGCCCAAGACTGATCAAGGACTCAAAGACCATTTGCTTATGTGATTTATAAAATGTAATACTAATTCTCTGC
>NW_021604592.1:4063871-4164260 GCF_004785775.1 Grammomys surdaster
CATTCTGATTCTTATTTGAGGTTGTCCTAGTATTACATTATCAAATACATTTGGATATTTTTCTTCTCCCCACCTTCCATTGTTTTATTCATTACTGGCTTCTGATAGTCTCATTAACTCATGTATCTTTATACCTCTTCCTTCTTTCTTTCTTTCTTTCTTTCTTTCTTTCTTTCTTTCTTTCTTTCCTTCCTTCTTTCTTTCTGCACAGTAATGGACTATAATCTGGAAAGACCAGGAGAAGGTAAAATCAGATCATGAATGAAGTTAACTGAGTTTGTCCACACTTAATCCCCTCTTCCTGTTTTGATGACCCCTAGCTTCTTCTAGCTGGCGCTGTCATCACTGTTGTGATACCCTCAGTATTTCAATGCAGACTGTCTCCAGAGTTCTGTTTAAGAGCCATGAACAGGCCATTCTAAGTTTTTATACCTGTGGAAAAAATAAACCAAATAAAGCCTCTCTCAAGAGCCCCCCCTCAAAAAAAAGAAAGTATACTTTACTAAGGTGAAATAGCAACTCCAACTGCATGGATTTCAATGCAGGGTAGTGGGTAAAAGAAAGGATGTTTGATGCTAATAGCTTTTCTTGGGGCTTCTCTGGTCATGGTCTGGGTCAGCATTCTGAAAAACTGATAGCAATTTTACCTTTTTGAGAGCAAAGTATGATGTTTCTTTTAAAGATCTTAATACTTTTTCTTGGTAGGAAACAAAAAAAATGTACCTTATATAAACATTCTCCATTAAGAACTTTATGCATTTGAAATGATATTATTGTACCAATATTAGTTACATAATTATAAAGGAAATTATACAGAGATAAATCAGTAGAGTCATTCAAGGGATGTGTGTGCATGTGTGCTTGCATGAGAAAGCCATCATGTATGAATGTAGGTAAAGATGAAAACTGTTAAAACATAGAGAAGATATGGCTATGGGTTGTCTTTTGTGTTTTAAAATGTGAATTACCCATTAAAGCTCAAGTTAGCAAGTGTGAACTCATCCTTAGGTATTAACAAAGCTTCCCACCAGAGCTCCTGAAGTTTAAGTAAATTTCTCTTGACACAGATTTCACTATTATATAATGTATAGTTATCATTGAGACCTGACTTCTAATTCTATATTAGTGTTGACTCTGCTTTATTTTTCTGTCAAAGAAAATTATTCCCTTCAATCATAGTCCCTATGTTGGTGCAGATAAGATTTTCCCCCTCTAAAACGATAAATT
Organism: Grammomys surdaster; assembly: GCF_004785775.1. Taxonomy (NCBI): domain Eukaryota; kingdom Metazoa; phylum Chordata; class Mammalia; order Rodentia; family Muridae; genus Grammomys; species Grammomys surdaster. The sequence continues at coordinate 4,065,099 of NW_021604592.1, forward strand.
TCCAGGCAAATTATACACAGTGATTCAGGAAAACCAGAGAGATAAATAAAAAAAAAAGTTTCTGTATAATAATGGTTCATTACATAAAAATATTTCACATATAAAAGGGTGATTGCCATCTGAATAACAATAGTAATATAATGTGACTATCCACAAAATAGCAATAATAAAGAATATTAAGAACAGATTAAAGGAACTGAGCTGCTCAGAATTATCCTTATTTTTCCTCACTAATACCCTGAATAGTTCATCACATGCTCTTCCTTTCTTCTAGTTTTTGAAGGAAACACTTTTGGTCTCAGGTTTTCTTAGGCTGCCTGCTGTGACCATTTGAACTCACTTTCCCATCTCGGAGGACATCACTTTGTGAAATGATATCAAAAATGGAAGGGCATTTATGCTTCACTTAACAGAAATGAAGACCTAAGCATAGTGTCGGAAGTAGCTCGTCAGTCAGACAGAAGCTAAACAAGAGTACTTTACGCTTGCCCATGCCTCTGCTCTCTTCTGGTGACCATTTCTTTCCATGTAAAGGTTCTCAGGACCGTCATTCTGTGACCTGAAACTACAGCTAGACCAGTCTTCTGTGGTTCACACAAGAAGTTTCATCCCATAATTCCAGAATGTCCATCCTCAGCTACCCCACAGGCACACAACCATTCTTCTAACCTCAGCCATACACTCTCTGTCACAGAGAGAAAAGATCTGACAAAATAATTAGGATTAGTAGATCATAAATGTCACTCAGGACTCACCAGGGAATGAAACAGCCAAGCTATTTGCAGCTTCAAGAGAACATACCTCAAGAGACTCTGCAAATTGCACCCTGTTGTTAGCCAGTTTCAAGATAAAGACAGGTTAATTCCCTGTGTAGGAATTTTGACTTTTTTTATGCAGAGAAACTAAACCTCTTGTGACATTTTGTAGTGGCGATAACGTATAATTGTGCTTTATATGAATTAAGTTGTAACAACAGGTGAACATCAGTTAATTTAAAATACATTTTGATTAAATATTTGAAAAAATTACTAATGCTGTTACCTTGCACATCATCTTCTACAGTGCACCAGGGATTTTACAATCTCTACCCCATTTAATTTTCAAAACCTAGGATAATCCAGGCATGTGGTATAGGCCTGTAAACACAGCTGGCTCTAGCAGGAGGATTGTAAGTCAAGGGCATTCTGAGCTACAGAGTGAGCTTAGACAATTTAGTGAGACCCTGTCTCAGTATTAAAAAACATAAAAGGTGGGGGGGGGGCAGATAATGACTCAGTGCTAGAGCCCTTGCCTAGCAATCATCAGTCTTCAGGTTCAATCTCTAGTAACATGAACAAACACAAATACAAGTCATGAACTTTTGTATTGTGATTTGCTATTTTTGTTACCATTTGTATTTTGCAAAAACTGAGATGCAACAAGGTTAGTTAAAATGTGCCAGAAATCAACGGTCAGAGCAATGACTTGAATCCAAGTCTTTCTCACTCTTAAGGAAATGCTTTCTTCTTCTTTCCCATGATGCCACAGGTCTACAATACTGACTATTGAAGCCACTAACAAATATAGACCTTGTATGTGCTTTGGTAAGCTTAAGGATCATATCTTTCTCATTACTCTTGGGCATTATGGATAGCATAAATGATATGAAAGATTCTAGTACAATAGGAAGAGGGCCCTCTTACCTATTTCAAGACAGTTTAGTTACCCATCACACTTGAGTTTTGCAGACAATCAGGTGCAGAGTGCAAGCAAGTTTCTCTCATCATTCTTTTCTTATAATATATTCATTGTCGGATTTGTGCTTTTCTTCAAGCCTTTCCTTTTAAGAATATGCTTTCTTTCTCTCCTTCAATCCTACCTATGTTGAAATTTGATCTTATTGATTCATCTACAAACTGCTTCTCTATAAAGATAAGTCTAATCTGTGCTCAAGTTCCTGATCCATTCCTTTCTAAATCCATTCCAGGAAGCTTCTTAGGGTTAATGCGTCCATGTATCCTGGAATGCTTAACCTAAGAGGAAATGACTGTAGTACTGAACCAAGATGAATCTTGAGAGTCTTCATGCTTAGTTCACTTTATATGCAATCTTATGCACCCAGGAGTTTGAGAATCATTGACTTAATAACTTTAAAATACTCTTTAGCTTTGACGTAGTTTGACTTATATAGTTCACTATTTTATTCATATGCTAATGCATATGAATCTTAACTTTTCAGTAAGGTTGTTAATTCTTTGAGGTGGGTTCAGTTACTTCTCATGTCACTGTCAAAGTTATGGGTACAAGTCTGTACTCAATGGGTAGTGTCTGTTTACCTGTGACTGTAATCAAATGAAGCCAAATAGATAGATGATACATTGATTATGGCTGGTTATGGCATGGTGTCCATCAGTAGAGAATAGTTCAGCTTTCAAAAGATACATGGCATTTCAATGGCTTTTAAGTTTAAAAAAGAATTGTACACTTATGTGTACTTGCTAAGGAGGGGAAAACACACCAAAAGTCAAAGTACTTTCATTTTCCCTGAATCAGCAGCTGCCTCAACCACACTGCTATTTTTATTCTTTGAACCAACTATTCTTTGCCAATTTAAGTCAATTGCAATTGGGACTTTGGGTCAAGGAATGAAAACCAAAATGTCTCCTGGCTTTCTTTGTTCCTAAACCTCCACCAGTCCCAAAACAGAATGTCATTCCTGAAGGATTCCTGTGAATTTATTTTTAGAATTTATTTATTGTGTGTATATTGCTATGCGGACACATACACATTATGGCACATGTATAAAAGTTAGGGACAAAACAAACATAAGCATCAGTTTCCCATTTGTCTATATGGGTCTGAAAGGCTGAACTTAAGTCACTATCCAACCATCTGGGATTCCTATTTATATATTCCAACTATCTTTATAAATTTCAAAACTTTTAGACATTATGTGGGGGGAAGGCAGTATTGTATGTGAGCTGACTCTCCAACCATTTTACAAGCTATTCAAAGAAGGCATTTTCCCCTTGTCTACCATCTAGCAGTTTGGCATTTCCCTCTCCATGTTTTAATGTTTTCACTTACTTCAGGTTCATACATCCAAAGCCTTCAGATGAGCCAAATCCTCTCAATAAAACCAAAACACAGACAGTGTTACATGACTGACAGACACTTATTCCAACTATTGGGAAGGCTGAAGCAGTAAAACTATGAGCACCAGGCCAGCCTAGGCGGTAGGGGCAATATAGTGAAACTTTGCTTCAAATCTAAATAAAAACTATGTTGACAAACTTCTAGGCCTATGGCCCATCTCCTAGAATGAAGGATAAAACATTTGTCTAGTATGTATTATGTAGACTGTAGATTCAAACACTAGTTCCCCAACTGCTTATGTTGGCAACATTCATTAACCACAACCTCAATAATCATGAAGTAAATAACTGACCAAATAGATAAAGATTGAACTGTGTCCTGAGAGGCTGGGACCTGAGCTTCTGTGAACCGAGAAGAGTAGCAAATTCCAAAGGAGGAGGGACTACTCAAGTGAATATAGCAACTAGCAGACTGTCTCAGTACCAGGGCCAACTCATAACTGGCCACACCCTCCGCTAGTCTGAGGAAATGCTTCTTCTGGACCAAGTTTGACCTCATTTTTATTTTGGGAAATGAGCTAGAAATGAAAAACTCAGATGATAAAAGGGAGGTGAAGACTATGAAAGAGGGGAATAAGAGAAAGAACATTCTAGAACACTAGTACTCGTTCCAAAGGGGTAATAAACTATGTTAGTCCATAAGCCTGGTGATTTGGACATTAAATAAAATTAAATGAATGTATTCTTTATAGAGTGTCATTACTTTCTTTCTGAAGTCACTGGCTTTATGATTTATAAACAAATGCAATTAATTATCACTTACATAATAAATTCATCGTGTTACTAGTTAATAATGGCAACAGATGAAGCTTTTTAATTTTTGAAGAATTAAACAGAGGATGGTATTTGCTTGCGAATCTGAATGTTTTACAAGTTACTTTTTCTAATATAAGATTATAATCTGTAAGGCAAAATGAACTCCAATATAGTGAATATTAAGTTGTTCTATAAAATAGCTGAGGAAATAGTTACCGTTTATGATTTAATCTGTTTATTTTTATTTATCATGGACATACATTTTATATAAAGCCTGCCTATTGTTTTTTTGTTTTTTCAATTGACTTTTTTTCTTTTATCCAAAGATTTTTAGTTAAAATACAATTATGTCACATCCTCCTTTCTTTTTTCTTCCATTTGTCATGTGGCTCCCCTCTTGCACTCCCTCTTAAATAGGTCACCTCTTTTGATTATTAATGTGACATATATATGCATAATCAAATAAATACATCCTGTTGAGTCTATTTAGTGTGGCTTGTGTGCATTTGAGGGTGGACTGCTGTGTATTGGATAACCCACTAGGTTCATCCAGAGAAAGGGTAATTCTCCCTCTCTCAGTAGTCATTAGTTACCTGGGTTTTTTGTTGTTGTTGTTTTGTTTGTTTGTTTTGTTTTTGTCTAGGTCCTGAGGTTTGGTGAGATTTCCTCCTTCCACATTACCATATCTGTTGATGATGTCATTGTTTGGTCTTGTTTGAGCAACCATATGGTTCCAGTAATATAGTCTCACTTCCTTGTCATTTCTAGCAGACAAGATCGCACAGCCTGGTCCTCTAGCTCTTAGAAGCTTTTCACCTCCTTCTCCTTCTGATGTTCCCTGTGTCTGCAATGCAGAAGCTGTGTTGTAGATGTATACATTACATTGGAGCTGGCCTCAGCATGCGCTCCTGATCTCTGTATTATGACCTGTTGTAGTTTTCTGTAGTGGTTTTCATTTGCTTTGTAGAGAATTTTCTTTGATGAGGGCTGAGAGCTACATGTATCTGTGAGTATAAAGGTAAGTTTTAGAATGTGGTTAGAATGCTGGTCATAAAATAGTGGTAACTGATGCTCTAGTAAGATTCATGACCTCACAGCCCCAGGTAGTTAGTTTGACTTTTTAATGCTGAACTGCTTGTTTTGTTTTTGTTTTTGCATTGTCCGATTTTCTATTTATGAGGAAGAATAGAGCACAAGTTTGTTATGAACATTTTCCAGTGAGCTTTTTCATAGAGTAGATATTTGCTAATTATCTGATATGGGAATGAATGAATGAACACTATAAATTAGTGAACAAGATAGCATCCAAACTGTTTAGAAAAAAATAACAAAGAAAATAAAGAGGGAAAGTGAATAAAGCTGCTGTAAGAAGTGCAGGAAGGACACTCCTGCTCCATGAATGATGGTATCCCATTTCCTTTCCTAAGCATCTGGTGTGCTTGTCACATTTAGACAATGTCAGCATATCTCCGTCCTAATGGGAGCTGCCAGGGTATTCAGAAGCAAACCCAGGACACCTGAGTGTAGCATTTATTACATTCGCGCATAGATAGGGAAGTGAGTAGAGTTGTGATGTTCTAGAACACTGTCACAAGTTTAGTGTTCTCCACAAGGGAAGACGAAGACTCCTAGCAATTGATCACATGGACCCATCACATAGTCTGAGCTGATGTAAGCTACCATACTGCCTGTGAAGTCAGAATATTCTGCCATGCAGATACATTGACTCAGGCAGAACTAACTGTTGAGGAAGGCTACAGAGACCAGTTTAAAGAAATAAGTGAGGCCAACATCCTCCCCCTACCCCATCCTAGGAAGCTCAGTTCTGCTACAAAATCATTATTACTTTCAGTAAAATATGTCTGTTTATCTCTCTTAAGCAGAAAGAAAAAATCTTTCTATTTAACTACCAAAATATTGTCCCTTTGAAACATTTCCTGTCCCTGATGACGATAAAAACAAAATGTTAAGGTTCCCAATGGTGATTTTATTTTAAGTGTAGTAAATGGCCTTGACACAGTGCAGCTTGCAGTCAAGCTGACCCATCTCTTTCACAAATTATTTTTTTTTTACCTAAGTGTAGACTATTTGACAATATGCTATTACCATGAATATGGAAGCTGGCCAGGCTGTCCTCCTGCAGTAATTTTCTGTTGGCATAGCTACAGCGTTCTTTGTTCTGCACCACTTGGATTCTTTTATTATTTGGGTTGGTCGCAAATTCCTCTTCTTTTATCATAGACCTACAGAGATACATTTTCAGAACATTTTCTTCTCGACTCATATCATTGTCTGGTTATGCCACCTTATTTGAAAAGCCCTGAGGATCCAGCTGAATCTATACTTTTGGTCTGAATGCACAAACAATAGTATTAAGAAGTTGTTTGAACTCTGGGACATTTGAAAAGAAATGAGGCATCCATGGCTTCTATTTAGTGCGTTCCCCCGAAATGTTCAAATGCTGGAAGTTTAGTTCCCAATTTAACCATATCGAAGTGACAAGACATTTAGGAGAAGGAAATCAACAAGAGTTGGTTAAGTTATAAAACAATATTTTCATAAATGTATTAACATCCTTCTTAAGAGACCAGGTTAATATTCTCTAGACAGAATAAAACCTTGCTGAAATTCGCTGTCTTATGATTGGATTACTGACTGTGAAATGGGTATAATATCAAGCAGACCAGCCTCTTTTCCCTCTCTGTGGTCATGTGACCTGTCTCTTACACATGTCAACCTCTCTTCTTTCATATGGGCCTCATTAGAAGACAAGCAGAATCAACATTATGTTCTTGAACTACAGCATCTCCACAGACCCATCCTAAAGAAGCTTCTTTGATGAGTGATCTGCCTCAGGTGTCTTGTTACAGTAGTGAACATGGACTGACTTAGAAGCTAATAAAATGGGTCAAAACAAACTCTTTCTAGCAAGTGATTTATGTTGTTTCTATGAGACTATCTCTTCCAAACAGGAAGACTGTCTGAACATGGCAAAGAATCCTCTGGTCTCATAGAGATAAGACAAGTGCTACTGGAGGGCAATTAATTCTGGCTTATTACTTTGCATAATGATTTCTCCATGATAATTTAGTATAAATTCTCAAGCAATCATCTCATCCTACTATGGTTTCATGGACATTTTTAGAATCATAGTACTTTTGGTTTGGGAAATTGTTCCAAGGCCTCAGGAAATATGCAAGCCAAAATCTGTTCCTTCCCAGCGTATTGCTAGGTACCTCTACTGACAAGTGACTCATTTCTCCTTCCAGATTTAAACATCTCCTTTCCTCTCTGTTCATATTATGTTTTTACTGACAGTGAGCCAAAATTTGTCTTTCTATAGGTTTATCTACTATTTTAATTATGGATGGTATCATCTCTGAGAGGGAGAATCAAGGTGGGGATAGGAAAAATTAAGTGGTGTAGTAGAGAATTAACTTAAAGAAATGAATATGGAAATACATAAGCTACTACTTCACAAACCAATTAAAAATATAATTGGAGGAAAGAGTAGAAACCATGCCATATGCAAATAGGTGGGAGGATACTGGAAATTAAAACTTTAAGCAGTGCTGAGGGAAGATGGCAATAGGAAGAGGGTTAAGCAAAACTAAGAATATGTGAAAAGCTTTATGAGATCCACTAGGTAGAATGTGAATTCCAAAATATGCTTTCAAGAGTTTGAACGGCTGTACCCTGTAGTCATGGACAATGATGCTTCCTCCTAAAGACATGAGGTATTAAGTTAAGATTGCGATGCCAGGCATGGGAATACTCCCCAACAATTATTGTTCAGGGAGGATGCAGAGGTCTCCAAAACAACATGTACATGTGCCCTTGTTTTGAGCTACTTGTCATTACTACATGGTGAGACATTATTGTCGAAGAAACCAATATTTTGACTGCAGGATATAAAGAAATCAGTCATACTGTGCCAGGTTAAGAATTCTCCAAATAAAGGGTTAGCCTAAAGTGTTACAAAATCAGAAATGTTCATATGTTCTGTAAAAGAATTAAAATTAATACTGAATATACCTGACACCACAAGTGTAAATAACATGTGCCTCCTAAACAGTCCTTTTTTTTTCTTTCCTCCTGTAGGAATATAGAAAAATTCTGCAAGAAGCAGTCAGGAGGTCACTGCTGAAAGAGGTCCCTGCTGAGAGAGAGTTTGTGTCGGAAAGGACCAGATGAACTCACCTCTGACCCTCTTGTAAAATAGAATTTCACCAGAGATTATGAAAGTTCTAAGAAAAGAAAATTCAAATAACTATGGCTCATATTTGTGCATTCTTCATATGTTTAAAGGTGGCTTTGGACACGTTCACATAAAGCTGTGGGCTTATCAGCTGCTCTCCTTATTTTGCTTAAGATGACCAAGCTTAAGCAAAATTACAGCAAAGGAACCCATTACAAGACATCAAAACCACATAAAGTCCCCAGCCCCTTGTGTCTTTTCTTTGTTATCTCTTTTAACATTTGCTACCTATTTCTGCCTGCTGTGTCTGAGGACACAGACTCAGAATTAAAGACTCCCTGTCTTTAAATTCTGTAATTAGCAGAGGAAAACAAATCTAACCAATACCCTAGGTGGGAAAAGAACCATTGCTCTAATAAAATGGTATTTATTCATTTGTTTGTGCAGTACTGAAAATTTAAACTAAGGTCTTCACACATACTAGTTAGATCCAGAGATAAGTAGCATGCTTTTCAATGGACTACTCAATTAAAAACATAAATATGGCAATTGTAATGACTTTTCAAACCAAAGTGTAGCAATTTATTTTATATTTTTAAAAAAGTCCTTGCATGAGTAGCTACTTCCCTGGATAGTTGCATCTTGTCTTCTTGGTGGATTTGACATTTCTAAGTAATTTGGAAAAATGTTAATGGCTTAGTATGAAGAAAGTCAAGATCTGAATCCAGAAGCCAGAGTTTGAATCCCACCCTCTCCCCAAATTATAAGTCCAAAGGGGTCTAACCCCTCTGCATCCCAGATTCCATTCTTTCCTTGGCAACAAGCATAGACTTACCTCACAGGTTTCTTTAAAGTGGACAAGCAGACACACGTTGTTTAGAATAGCTATACAGAAACAGGCATTGGACACTCTCTGCTGCTGTGGAGAATGATCATCCAGTTATCATTTTTTTCTTCTCTAAAGCCAGTATTCCATCATACTTGATGCAAAGGTTAAAACTTTGGCAGGGCACCCTCTCAACTAGATGCTTGCTCTGGGGTCTCATTCCCATGACTGTTAACCTTGGAATGATAATTTCTTTTCTTATTGATTTTGACATATACAGGTATCATAATAGACATTCTTCTAAGATGGAAGGATTATAAAACTCTAGTGAGAGAAAATTTAGTTATAAAAGTACTTGATTGGCAATCTCACTCAATTATCTCATATGGAAGTTATAAAGACTGACAAAAATTATGACTCTAAATAACTGAGTTAATTTCTTTCCAAACTAGGCAAGTGTCTACTAACTGAAGGATTCTCAAGATTGACTACAAAACACAAATCCATCACCTAGCAATACTATAAATAGTAGCTGTAAATATGATGAAACTCAAGTCCTGTAAAAATACTTTCCAGCTCTATTTTGCTAAGTCCTTATGTGTCATTGTGGCTGATAGTCACAGTCTTGTGCCATCTCCCTAATTTTTCTGTCTCCATCCAGGTAGAAATGGCTCCATCAAGCAACTGAGCTGAAATTAGAGGGACTTTATTACACTCCCACATGAATAAGCAGAATAAACGCATGTAATCCCACTAATCTTACCACATACGACATTAAAATAAATAAAGATTTGTCAGGTTGGAAAACCTAAGTTCTCTCTAAGAAAAAAAGTACATGGTCTCTCTTTACAGCTCTTTCTAGATATTCTAGGTACATATTCCAAATGATTTATGCTTAAATTTATTCATTTAAACTTAAAGATTCTCTTCATGTCTCAGACATACATGGTTAGCTAATACACACATACTTTCGTACAAGGTTTTTAGGGTTTTGTTGTTGTTGTTGTTTCCTGAGCTAAGAATGAGATGCAGGACTTTGTGCTTTGTCAAAGGAGGAGAAATTGGCTTTGACAACTGGATCCTGGGGCTGACAGAGGTGCTTTAGAGGAGAAGTAAGTACCTTCAGGAGCTGAGCGATGTCTCAAAGCACTGCTGCTAGGTTTTAATATCCCTGCATGAAACATGCTGGGTCTGACAAAGTTCAGGTACTTCTTTCTATAGTAACCTACTGCATGGTTACTTTAGCTTTTCATGATAGTTCATACATCAATTTTTTCATATTTGGAGAAAATCTCCAACTGTTTAATAAGAAGCTGGTTTCTTTAACATTTACTATTAGTTCAAAACTTTCTTCATTTTTTTCTAACATTTTGAAACTCTTAGAGATAGTATCTTTCCCTATAAAATAAATGTGTAATTATCAAAAAACCCTGGGGATAATCTCCAACCTTTGATGTTGTTTCCTTTAAAAATGAAAAAAAAAAAGTATGAAACTGTTAAGAAATCTCTCCAAAGCTAATCCCAAGAAATACCAAGAGCCGCATAGCATAAAAATGGCCCTAGCACCACTTAGAGTTCCCAGAGACTAAGCCATCAGTAAAAAAAAAAAAAAAAAAAAAAAAAATACATAGGCTGGTCCTAGGCCCTGGCACATACGTAGCAGAGGACTGCCTTGTCTGGCCTCAGAGGAAGAAGTTATGCCTAATCCTGTAGAGACTTGATGCCACAGGAATGGGAGATGCTGGGGATGATGAGGTGAGGTAGGTGGATGGGAGGGTACCCTTTCAGAGGCAAAGGGGAGGGAGGATGGGGTGAAGAGCTCTAAGAGGGGTGACTGTGAAGGGGGGCAATATTTGGAATGTAAACAAATAAAATATTTTAATTTAAAAAATGTCCTTAGCACAACTTTCTGGTAGGACCTAGGGAAACCTGGTCTACATGAGATAAGGAAAACTTTAAGGGGAGTGTTCCATGGAATGTTTTATTTCATCACTAGTGATTCCTCTACACACAATCCTACAGCCAATTCTCATAGTCTTTGAGTTAACAGTTGACATCATGTCACATATTTTCACAAATTATCTGCTTGGTCTGAGCGTGTGCACATTGGATTTAAGTGACACATATAGCTAGTGGAGACTAGAAGCCAAGAAAATTAGGGCAAGAGTAAACCTACCTCTAAGAGTTTCACTGGGGAAAAAGTATTAGATTCTTCAAAATGCCTGTCAGGGCAACTAGACAATTACATGTTAAAAAATGAATCTGAAATTTAAATAAGTCAAAGACATGATCACAAAAGTAAAAAAGACAACCTACAACATAAGAGTAAGCCAGACCCACTCCCTCACTGACTACTTTTGTCAATAGTCTCTTGATTCCACTCACTTTTTATGAGAGGCAAAACCTTTGGGGCCCACCCAATCTGAAAACCAAACAGAGCTATGAACTACATAAATCTCTATTGTTTATAAAGTTAGGTTGACTCAGTTATTTCATTACAGACACAAAAAATAGATTAATTCAGTTCAAGAAATAGAGTTCCTGGATCATATGATAATTCAATTTTCATTAAGAAACCCAAGATTAATTTTAATGTAATTATACTAACTTTTAGAAAATCTATTTTTAAAAATCTATTTGGAACATTATACATGAAAGAAGTAGAAAAAATCTCTTATGAAGTTTTCTATGAAAGGAAACTGTGACAAATTCATAATTAGGTAGTGTCTGTCTTTGTCACTGAGGTACATTTCCTGTATGTAACAAAATCCTGGATTCTGTTTATGTATCCAGTCTGTTATTCTATGTCTTTTTATTGGGGAATTGAGTCCATTGATGTTAAGAGATATTAACGAATAGTGATTGTTTCTTCCTGTTACTTTTAATGTTATTTTTATGTTTGTGTGGCTATCTTCTTTTGGGTTTATTGAAAGAAGATTACTTTCTTGCTTTTTCTAGAGTGTAGTTTTCCTCCTTATGTTGGTGCTTTCCATCTATTATCCTTTGTAGGGCTGGATTTGTGGGAAAATACTGTGTAAATTTGGTTTTGTCATGGAATATCTTGGTTTCTCCATCTATGATAGTTGAGAGTGTTGCTGGGTATAGTAGTCTGAGCTGACATTTGTGTTCTCTTAGGGTCTGTATAACATCTGCCCAGGATCTTCAAGCTTTTATAGTCTCTGGTGAGAAGTCTGGTATAATTCTGATAGGTCTGCCTTTATACATTACTTGACCTTTTTCTCTTACTGCTTTTAATATTCTTTCTTTGTTTTGTACACTTAGTCTTTTGACTATTATGTGATGGGCAGAATGTTTTTTCTGGTCCAATCTATTTGGAGATCTGTAGGCCTCTTGTATGTTTATGGGCATCTCTTTCTTTAAGTTAGAAATTTTTCTTCTATAATTTTGTTGAAGACATTTACTAGCTCTTTAAGTTGGGAATCTTCATTCTCTTCTATACCTATTATCCTTAGGTTTTGACTTCTCATTATGTCTTGGATTTACTGGATGTTTTGGGTTAGGAGCTTTTTGCATTTTACATTTTCTTTGACAGTTGTGTCAATGTTTTCCATGGTATCTTCTGCACATGAGATTTTCTCTTCTATCTCTTGTATTCTGTTGGTGATGCTTGCATCTATGACTCCTGATCTCTTTCCTAGGTTTTCTATCTCTAGCATTGTCTTCCTTTGTGATTTCTTTATTGTTTCTATTTCCATTTTTAGATCCTGGATGGTCTTGTTAAATTCCTTCACTTGTTTGGTTGTGTTTTTCTGTAATTCTTTAAGGGATTTTTGTGTTTCCTCTTTAAAGGCTTCTAACTGTTTACCTGTGTCCTCCAGTATATTTTTTTAATGGAGAATAAATGTCAGACATGAGCCCAGACACAAAAGCATGGCTATCTATTTGGCAGTGGGAGAATAATTAAAGGCAACCTAGCAAGGGGTTAATAGCATTAAATAACTTTAAATGTAAGCAAGTAGAATTTTACAGGTTGTTTGGTGTGTCTGGAGTATAGTATCTTCATGGATGATGGCAAAGCAAGAGACTGGCAAAGTAAATGGAACCTAAATGATGGTGGATCATAAATTATAGCTTAAGAAATCTGGACTTTGTTCTAAGATCAGTGGGGATCCATGTATTAACTTAATCAGGAAATAAGAATATACAAGGTTTTGCTTTCAGAAAGATTATTTAAATAGGTTCAAGAAATTGAATTGACCTTCCTTAAAGGCTGTTGGTGATAGACAGAAAACCTCTCCCTCAGGAGAGCTGAAGGGCTTGACTTGAAGCTAACTAAAGGAATGAAACTCAAAATCATTTTCAAAATAGATGGCAACGTGATGCCACTGAATGCTAAAGTAACTTGCTGTGATAATATCGCCTGGAGATCACTAACAAAATGGGATCCATGGAATCGTCTTCCCCCACCTGCTCCCCTCTTTTAATCCAGTTTTCGTGAGTAGCTGTAGTTACCAAATCCCAGATGTTATGCTGAGATCTCAGTACTGCACAGCATGAGAAGTCAGATCTCTGGGCTTGGCTGTACAAAACCAGATCTGCAAAGCAAAAAGTCTCCAGTCAAGTTATCATGGTCTGTAAAGGCTGGGATTTCAAGTAGATAGCCACCCTCACTTGGCAACGCAGTTTGTGAAAAATAGGAAGAAATCAACACCGAGAAGATTGTACAGCAGTTCAGGCAAGAAATGGACTCTGGTGTGAACAGTGTTGCTGAAAAAGGGAAGTCAAGGCTATCTGTGAGGGTCATCTACAGAACAGAAAAGCATCAAGAAAGAAGACTTAGAAGGAAAGGTTTTTTTTCAGACAGACAAAACTATATTCTTAACTAGAGCTGGTAAAAAGGGAGGTTACTGCTGATAGAGGAAATTAATGTACGTTGGAAATACAGAAATCTGTTTGTTGAATATTTTGTCTTCCAGTAACACTAACCAAAGAAAATAATATGACCACAGTTTTTAGTTATATTCAATGAAGTAAACTAAAACCACTTGGCTTCTTTTGGGGGGGAAAATAGTGAAATTAGGGTTATTTAGAGAGAGGAATATTAAATAGTTAACGTTTTCAGTAAATCATCAGATGCTGCTTTTCCTGGCAGTTACTTGTCCAGTTAATGGCCATGCCAGTAGTTAATGACTTACTTATGTAAATCTATAATTGGCATCACTATGTAGTATCTATAGAAAACATTTTCCTTAATGTAGTTTTGTGCTAATAGCTACTGTAACTGAGCCAGTCTGGACTTCAAACTTAAATAAGAAAGATAGATTACTGTTTATCCATCCCATCATCATCCTGACAGGTAGCATGTGAAATTCTTAGGAATGACAATGGGAGAAAGCAGTGAGCCCGATCTATTCTCAGTGGAGATTTGGCGGTCAATCAGCACAGTCTTACACAGTTTTGATTGATGGGCCCATAGTCCCCCTGGCTATGTAGAAGACGCTCCAGAGCAGCAGCAGCAGCACGATTGCCTCGCCTGTGTGGATTGCTTCCTCACAGATCCCTCAGGTTCTTTAGGACCTTTGTCAAACAAGACAAAATCTTTTATTGTCATCCTAGCACTTGGGCAGGGACAAGCCTTCCTTTTTCTTTGTGTTTGTGTGTAGAGAGTGTATATAGTCTTATCTGTTCAGGGGCAGGGGCTGTGAAAAGGAGGTTCCTCTAGTTCCAAGAACAGATCTGTCTTAGTAGATTCCTTTCACCTAAGCAGCTCTGCATAACTACTGTTATATGGCCTAAAAAAAAAAAAAAATCCACTCTTCTTCTTTAAATTCTGCCATTCTTAACACAAACAACCAAGCAACCACAAAGTGCTTTCTGACATGCTTGTACAGTTATAAAACAGAGACAAGTAATTCTAGATTGATCAGAACACTCCGTTTAGCTGAACATGGCATACATAATGTAGTAGACACAATATTAGTTGTAATATGATAGGAAAATGCTGAGATCTGGCATCATCAACCATGGGTTCTTTTTATTTGGAGGATGAGTGTATATGTTTTGGGAAGACTATATGTACACACACATGTTTGGGGAAGTGTATATGCACATGTGCATGCAAAGTACAGAGGATGATGCCAAGTGTCTTCCTCAATTGATCTCCAGGTTAGTTTTTAAAGGCAGGGTCTCTCACTGAACCTGGATCTCTGGTTTAGCAAAACGAGTTGACCAAAGAGCTCTGCCAGGGATATTCTTGTTTCTGACATCTACAATCACCTAGCAATAGGTGCATGTTATCAATCCTGACTTTATATGGGCTTTGGGGATCTAAACTCGGGTCTTTACGTGTATATATCATACACTTTAGCTACTAGGCCATTTCTCCAGCTCAATCTTGGTTTCAATTACCCATGCTGCAGGTTGATTTTAATTTAAACTGACTGAATTGAGCATGTCAGTTCTTATATATGATTAGTGTCTAAAATGCAGGACCCTGTTGAAGGCTTCCAGATAATTTGTGAAATACTGCATCAGTTTCTGAGAGTTATACAAACAGGCATATCGTGAAGCCTCCCAGAACCAAGAAGCTGTGACATGGACAGGGACTAACACAGCTTCTAATGTCCTTGGTGACAGAATGCTCTGAGGAAACGCTATTCTCCTTCTTCATCATCATCTTACCCTTGTTTACCCAAGGATTTATCTAATCCTTGGCTACCCAGTGATTATATATGTTTCCATAAGGCTCCATAATACTTCATTCTGTCAGCAACTTCCTACTATCTATTGCAAGCTCTGTAGATAACCTCCTGCTCTTCCTAACTGTTAGTTCTTTGGTTAACTCTGCCATCACACCTGAGTGAGTTGGCTCTAATCCACACGTGTGGATAAAATTATCCTCATGCTCTCATAGTGGGCATTTTATCAAGTGAGCTTATCTCCCCAACCCCTTTTATAATATTATTTCTTGAACATCACTTATTGGTATGATAAAGTATAGTCATTATCAGAGTTATTAATAAATCCATTTTTCCAAAGAAAACTCACTATTAAAGAGAGCACGGGCCACCAGCAAGACTTGGCAAAATATTACAAGTGCAGAAAATGTGTTTAAATCATCACACATGTGTAAGACCTTGAGCTATTCCAAGAAGACCTACCTAGCTCCTCCATCTTATTCACTGGCTCTGTTCAGTCACCCTATAGCATCCTGTTACATTTTTTTTTTAATGCTAGAGTTTTACTTTGTGATTTAATACAGCTTAAATCTACCTTATTGAGCTTAAAAGTCCCTAATTAGCCACCTTAAAGTTCTCCTTTCTTCCCTCAGGTATGGATTTCCTGGTCAAGCTTGTTTCTTCAGGTTATGTTTCTAACCCATACCTAATGCGGCAGACTACCACCTACAGGACGAGTCCAGTAAACATGGGCCTTGAAGTGACACATGAAAGGTAAAAGAGAATGGGTATAGGTCTATCAGAAAAGAATCATGATAGAACAGGGTTAAGGATAGAATGAATTCCAAGAGAACTGATCATTACACACTCGCATGGAAGTCATGAGAGCCTTTCTGTATGAGATTCCTTATATGTAAAGGTAGCTGACAAACCTCGGCAGCTTCAGTGAAGGGGAAGTGGCAAATGAGCCAATGGAGTCAATTAAACCCTCAGCTCTCAAGGGAAGGAGGGAGGGAGATGGAGTGACCTGTGGCTGCTTAATTATTTGGATAGAAGGGCCTGTGTATACTCACTGAGAGAACAAAATAAGATATATTTTAAAGGCAAAAGATATCTTCATTGGCAAATACTATGATGTGAGAAATGGTCCTTTTAAAAACACTTACTCGTTATTTTAACTACACAAACAGAGTACAATGCAATAGTTCAATTCATGTATATAATACACTGATCAATTCAGTGGAGCTAAGTCATAATTCTAGTCAGGTAACTTTTAAGTCAAAGTGATGGTTTTGCTCTTACTCTACCTTAAACCTAAATGACACAGAATGGGGTTCATGTCTTTTCCATCACTCCATCCAGTCCTTGTCCTTACTGTTCACTTTTCACATGCTCTTTCTTGAACATAATGTGGAGAATCTGCTTCTTCTGCCACTTCTGCCTCAATACTCAACTTCCCAAGCTCTATGGTACACTGTATTTCAAGCTTCCTTTGTCCTTTGGAGTCCCTTCTCTGTTTTCTTCAACCATGGTTTCCAACTTTGGTCATTGTACACAGTAAGTATTTACAATATGACTCCTTGTTCATAAGGAAAGAATACCACAGGTGTACATTGCTAATGTCATAGTGGAAAGTAACGGTCATTAAAACTTCTCATGTTGACATTCTAGGGTCTGTACTTATCTATGTGACCTCAGGCAAGTTACTTACCCTTCTTATTAAGACTGACAATAACAGAAACTTTTAGCTTACACCTATCTTATAATAATTCAATGAGTTACAGTGTCTAGGATAACACTTGACCTATTTAAATTTAATGTCATATGATTTTCAAACAGGCATATCATGTTTATTTGTACTGAATAAACTAATTACTTATTACACTTCAATCATGTTCGGGAATGTATTTCCTGGTAAGTTTTATTTTATTTTATTTTATTTTTTAAATAATTTATTTTTTCTCAAATCATAATTCATTCACACAAGGGTTATAAACACAGAAAGGCAGGAATGTGGGGAAGGGAATGACACTGGACTGTGGGTGTTCAGGGGGAATACAGATATCTTTCAGAACCGGGTATTGACTGGGTGAAGGTTCAGGGGACAAGTCACTATGACTCTGTCTATGACTCGCTTGTCCTTATCTAAGTTGGTATTGTCTGCCAAGGCTACCTATTTGCAAGGTCTATGACTGCTCAGGCTTGTGAATTTCCACAAAAGCTGCCTGTTTACAATAGCTTACAGCCATCTGTTTCAATGTTTTTTCACTGAGACCGAAGACTTGGTGTTAGTATACACGTATGACAGGCCTATTGCCGATTTTAGGCCTATGGCTGATTTTAGGCCTATGGCTGATTTTAGGCCTTCATTGTGTAAGCAAGGTTGCCTCTAACATCACCTCCCTTCTCTAAGTATACCTGGTAGGTTTTAGATTCAGAGACTAGAAGCTTCCAATGTAGAATACAGTGAAAAGAAAATTTTCTTCAGACCACCCAGGTATCTGATACACTCTCAATGAATGTGGTTGTTATGATTCCCTAGGTGAAACATCTTGATAACGAAAACATTCAAAGCTCCTGCTGGGAAAGCATCTTTAATTAGTAGACATGTGGATGATTAGGGAAAACTCGTATCTCCTAAAGGGTCATTCAGAGTGGATAATGACATGTTGAAGAGGCATACTCACCTAATAGTCTTTGAATCAAAACAAGGACAGCCCCTGAGACAGACTCTGTCAGAAGGCCTGAGTTATCCCTGCACTACTAGTACCCACCACATGGTTTCCTTTTTCTTTTTGTCTCCTGGTAAGATCATGGATTTCTTGTGTAGGTGACCACCAGAGGTTTTGCTATTTAGATTGACCACACAAGTAAATTCGTTCTAGTCATCCCCATTTACCTCTCACCTCTGGAGGATTTTGTTCCTCTGTGTATGATTTTGTCCTTATAGAACATTATGTAAACTGGACTTATATAGTATGCCTCTTGCACTTAGTATATTGTTTCTGAGATTGAGCTATACTGGATGTTTGACCAACATTTCTTGCCTTTTTATTGCTAAAAATATTGCATTTGTGGGTAGATAAAAATTTGTTTATGTAGCCATAAGTAAGTGGTGGGCATGTGGACTGTTGCCAGCATTTCACTCCTACATATAAACTGCTAAGGACATTTGCAGTATGTCTTCTGTGAACTTATGTCCTCTTCTGTTTTGAGCGAACATTTAAGAACAGAATTTTTAAGCATTTGGAAAGCGCCTTGTAAAAATGTTGCCGCAGTATTTCCTGGTGTAATCTGGTCATTTTGTATGTCTGTTAGTGGTGTGTAAGTCCCACTTTGCTACATTAGTATGAACAGTTGGTACTATCGGTGACTAAAAGTTTAAGAGTTTAATAATTCTGGTATATTTGTATTAGTATCTAAATGTAGCTTAAATTTATGTTTCTTTATTGACTAGCAATGTATTCTTTCTATGTATTTAATATAAATATATATAAATAATATATATAGTATAAATAAATATATATTCTTCGGTGAAATTGGAAAGCTTTTATGTATGTTTAAAACTTAGGATTTTGTTGTCTAACACTCCATTGTTATTGTTATTATCACGGTAAAAATGCTTTTCGTAAATTCTCAATATGCCCAATTGTAAGATACATGTCTTCCAAGTTAAAACATGTATTCTGGTCTTATTGGCATCAAAGAAACTCATTCTGCTATTTCCATTTGTTTTTTTTTGTAATTTCCAATTTCTTATAGGAAACGAAATGAAAGTTTTTAGCTCAAATGAAAATTTGACTGCTCATTTCCCAAGCTCTGTAAGCACACCCTATTTCATGCTTACTTTGCTCGTTAAAGCTCCTTTCTTTGGTGTGGAGAAAGGTTACTGTTACTGGAATTTCTATTCGTAGATGCACTGGAGTGCTAAACATAATAATCTAGTATCTAGGTTGCATAAGCGAGCACTGTCTCCTTTGCTTATCCTGGCTTTTGCCCTGTTCTACTTCTGTTGTATGAGGGATGAGATAAATTATAAAGCACAGAACAAACATACCTCCATTCTTTTATTACTAGTTATATTTACTATTTATTGAGAATCACAATATACCTATGTGTGCTTACTATCATTTATTATGTACTGAGAAACAAGTATGCTGATTTTGTATAGTTTATTAATCTTTAGAGTGCCATGGATCATACCTTCAAGTTTCTACTTTGTGTTATATAGCAGAAGACCTTCACTCTACCAGGTATTCATTAAATGCTTCTTAGATGAGATTACAGTAGAAATGCTTTTAGTATGCTGCTCCTGTCTACTACCTAGAACTACTCACACTATAGTTTTTCCTCTTGATCAGGACATTTGCTGACTAGTGATATTTACTAGCAGAATTTGGCCTCATGTGGTATGTGGTTCAACATCAACAGAGCATTTCATGGTGAGAATTAAAATACTTGGAGATTGTTTTGCAGTGGTTCTGCTACTTATGCCGAACTCAGAACCCGATTCCATATTGGTAAACAATCAAGAAGGCTGCCTTCTTGAATACAGTAAATATGAATAATGATTTCTTCAGAACGAAGTTCATTCAGAGAAAGTAAACCCATAATTCACACAGGCAAAATCTAGGTGTTTCCCTCAGCATCTTACTTATTTTCACCCCTACCTAGTACCAACCTTTGTAGTTTTGTATTCTAAATGTTTTGTTTTTCCTCCATCAGTCTACCAACTCCATGTTAGCCAAGGCTTCTAGCTGAGCTTTCTGAAGTTACTCTTCCCTGCCTTCTCTTCCCTTCCCCAATGTTTCATGTTCGATTCTCTCTGTCCTCTCTTCTTCTTCATTAACCTTCTATTGCCAATCACCTCTGGCTGACAGCCAGCAAATCTTTATATGTCTTTCCTTAATTTCTTCTCTAGCATTCTAATATCATGACCCCTGTTATTCTTTTAGTATCAATAGCTGTGGATCTTCTTCAGATCTTTATAGTTATCTTGCTTTTAATACAAATGGAACATTCAGTTACCTGAAATGATAAGAATTTCACCTCCCTTTTGTGTCTGGTCATTATTAGTTCTACAGTCTTAATTTGTTGGCTTATGTAAGAATTATTCGTCTTTAATCTTACATCCATCTATATTCATTTCGTAGAGACATCTATTTTCCTACTATCTTCTCCACTCCTAGTTTATAGTGAATGCTTTAATACAATATGTAATATAAATTTAAAAAATTATCCCTTCTGGGAGACTAGAGAGAAGGCTCAGCAATTGAGAGCACTGGCATAATGGCTTCTTTTCCAGAGGATTGAAGTTTAATTCCCAGCACCCACATGACAGCTCACAACTATCTGTTATTCCAGCACTAGCAAATTAGACACCCTTACACAGACACACATGCAGGCAGAATATCAATAAATGTAAAAAATAAATAAATAAATTATAACCTTCAGTTTTCCATTTTCTTGTGATATGTGTTTTCTCAAAGAACTATTCCTTCACCTTTTCTTGATTTTCATGCATTTTTAAACAAAATTGCATTATTATTATTATTTATTTACATGTACATGTATTATATCTGTGTATGTGCATGTACCTGAGGTTAGGGAATGCCATGGGAGCTAGAGTTTTAAGCTGCCCTATGTGTGTGCTGAGAATTGAACCCAGGTCCTCTGCAAGAACAAGACATGTTCTTAATTACTGAACCATCTCTCCAGTCCCAATCCTCATGCATTCTAACTACCTGTGATTATGTGCCCTGACTAGCCTGAAGACTTCTTGAGGGAATGAATCCAGAATTTTTCTTTGCAACTCCATAGTTCCTGTTATTGAATCTAGTAGGTTACTGTGGTTTGAACATGAAATGTCACCCACAGACTCATGCTTCAAGTGTTTGTTCCCCTAGTAGGTAGAGTTGATTTGGAAGATCCCAAGACCCAGGAATCATCATGACTGTCTGGGGTGAATAAGGCATGAAGGTCCCAGCCTTGAAGATTATACCTGGACCCTGGTTAGGTCATTTTGAATCCTAGTTAGCTGTCACGCCAACAGCTTCTGTCTTAAGCATATTGAGAAACTTGACCAATTCTTCTCTGTTATGCTGGACTTAAGCAGTCTAAAACCATAACTCAAAGTAAATCTTACCTCCTTTAAGTTCTTTCTTCCAGAAATTTTGTCAAAGCAATGCAAACATAACTAGGATGTTATTGAGAATGGATACAAGCAAGATGATATCCTCTGCCCTTTTAAAAAAGTACTTACAACACTTTCTCCTTACTTTCCTCCCTCCAAACACTCCCATATACCCCTTCAAACTCTCTGTTCAGTCTAAATGATGCTACATATATGTACGTTTTCCAGGTTTACTGTTTGGCACTGAACAACCAGTTGGTGTCCTCTTCCCTGCAAAGATGAAAACTACAGAAAACCAGAGAGAATCAATATAGAGAGTTGTGGAGTCCAGTGGAGTCCAATAGATATATCCCAAAATACTCTTCCACCTAAGGCAAGGAACACTGCAGAGGAGGGAGAAAAATGATAATAAAAGCAAATCAGGGAGTTTGTTATGAAATTGTATCAGAATCTACACCCCTAATGTCTCATCAATATAACTGCCCAAATGTAAGCTGAACAAGGTTGATACCAATCAGCATGCCAAACCTGACAGAAAAACTGCCCATTCTTATTGCATTACTCTGACTCGATTGCTCCTCAGGTTCTTGCCCTCCTAATTTGATGTAAAGTTTTGATATCTAAGATGACTGTCATTTCTGAAATAAAACCTCCTGCCCCATATCTGAAAGCAGTCTCTTCCTCCTAACTGCTTTGTGCAGACTTACAGTATAGCTGTGCAAAATAGACCTACCCAGGCTTTCCTAACCACTAAGGCACAAATGTACTGATTTGCACATGCTCTTTTCTGCTATGTCTCATACATATCATATCCTAATCTGTCAGGTGTGAACACAAACTTCTACAGAAATGTCTTCACTCTTCTATCTGTTGGAATCCCCATACATTTTAGAGAGAGGTGCTACCTGTTGCGGCCTGCTACAAACATTAAGAAGTATCTTCCTATATCTTGGTAATGAGTATAGTGGTTTTGGGTTAGAAAGTCTTACATTAAATTATGCATTCTGGCTTTTCATAGTTCTAATGGGTATGGATGAATTACCTAATCAGGTTAAATATCTCCATTTAAAAATGAGAGTGGGGGTGGGGGTAATAAGACTGCATTGTTTTCTCTATATATGTAGGGATAATAATAGGTTATTAAATCAGAGAAGGCTCAGAAAATGCTTTGCACACCACTTGGCATGTGGTGAATACATAATATGCAAAACTGCTAGCCATTGTTGCAATAATGATAGTAATTGATCACAATAAATTTTAAAAGTTCGGTGGCTATTTAGCCTACACTGACTTTTTCTTTCTCTGACTTTCTATTGTATCAAAAGATGGTTTCCCTTGGTGTGGCCCTCATTATTCTTTTTACTATTAGATACGTGCAGATTTTGCCTCCTCGATTCAATTATGAACTCCTAGCGCTCTCCTAACACAAAACCACCTGCACGGTAGGGAGGCTGTATGAACTTGCTGATTGGTTGGTGGGATTCACCTCCAGGCTGCTGAAATGAAACTTAATAATGTCACCAAGGGAAACAATTCAGATCAGGAGTAGACCTTTGCTCAATCTTCTGAAATCTAATTAAAGGAGTAAGGTTTGTGCCGTGGCACCAGATGCAAGGCAAGAAGAGAACAATTAATATTCTTGTTAGAATCAGGATGGAAGCCATTCCTTATGTCAGATACACTCAGCCTGAACTCCAGAACGTCAGATAAGCTGTTTCATCTATAAATACAATCTCTGTTCTGGGTTTTCAAATATTCATTTATCTACAGACTGGAGTTTCAAAGCACCGAATTTGGTTGTTGTCAACATCTGTGGTATGAAACCTTTTCATCATCCTGATGATGATAATTAAGATGGAGGCAAACAGAATACAGGGTGATCATAAATACCAGAAAATAATGAAGAAAAGATGAACAAAACCCACCTCATCCATCTGTTCCTAAACCTAATAACAAAAGACCTTTCTGTGTACGTTTTGGGGTATATATTTCAACACATACAGAACTTGACTTTAAGAAAATGAATGTGTTAAAAAAGCAATTCTAGTAGAAGGAATTGAAGCAACAGTAAAAAGGAGGAATATGATCATTTGAAAGAACCTATGCAGGCCTTTTACTCTCCTTTTCAAATAACTGTGTTTTAGTTTTCCCTTCTCCACCTCCTATCTCCTGCTCTGCTACCTTTATTTCCTACGTGTTTTCAAAAGCTCATTTAAGTTTTTCCTTTTGACCCTTACAGCTCTACACGTTCCATCTCTAAATCCTGCTGCATTAGTGAGGGTTATCCAGATAGGCAGAACCTATAGATATCGGTAACAGAGATACATAAGATGAAATTCATATTGACTCAAGTAGTTATGGAAGCAAATTTAGAACCCTCTGGTATGCCACCTGAAGCTGAGGAACCAGAAAAGCTAATGATGTGATTCAGTCTGAATCTCAAAGCTGGAGACCAGAAATGTGGTGAAAAATCTCAGAAATGCTTTATAAAATAAATAATAATTGAATACAAAGTCAATAAATCCTATATGTCATGATCAAGGACTAAGAGAAGAAACATAAGTGAATGCTTTAGAATCTGTCTTATATTCATTCATACATATAACTAAACAAGAAAGAAACATGAGTGTTACAGTTCTCTCTCCTCAAATGGACACCTGATCATAGCTACTATTTATATGCAGCTGTTTTCCATTCTTGCCTTCATCAGGAAACTTAGCCTTGGGTGTTTTGCTTAGCAGGATGAGACCATCCTTCCTTTCTGAGAACTCTGGGCCACTATAGTCCAGCCCTGCCTCACGTCTGCATTTCCCTATCTATTCATTTTACACCTTGTCAAGACCAAAATCCTAAAGAATATCTTCTGATTTAGACATTACTTTTTTTTTCTACTTTTTCTTATCCCAAGGCTGAGAATTTCAGTCTTCTCTGAGTAGTTTAGATCAATTGCTATAGCCCACGTGGTAATCTTTCTTTGGTTGTTGACTGTGAAGCATGAAAAACGCACAATCACTGAACATCAGTTTTCACTTCTAGTTAAATTGAAAATTGTCACATCTAGTGTTGGAAGTATACAAACCTCTGGAATGAAGGCATGTCATTACCAAAGCATAAGGTTGCTGAGATAAGAAGCCAAAACTTTAATAGTAGACAGTTCGATTGCCATTATGACTAGTATGATGAGTGCTTTTGTCCCAGTATCACTAATTGAATCCTGGGCCCATCAATTCAGAAAAAGAATAATTACTGTCAGATACTAATTAAGAATGAATGCAGATTCCTAGAGAACCTTTTATCTTTTGCAAGATATTCATGCCTGCTTGGTACTATGCCTGAGTCTTCAAAGGACCATTCTACTTGGTAAGCTAGCTGCCTCCAAATGGTGGGGAACATGGTAGAACATGAATTTCATGAGGCTGGGACCATGGTTATACTTTTTTGATTGTTCACTGAGTCCATTTTATTGTGTGTGTTTCAGTGTTTAGCTTTCTCATATTCATGCATATGTATAGATAGATAGATAGATAAATAGATGATAGATAGATAGAAAGATAGATAGATATACAAATATATATATATATATTAGATATATTGGAAAGGATCCCTGAGATTATATACATATACATATGCATACACATATGCATGCATACATACATACACAGGTATGTACGTATATGTGCATATATATATATATATATATATATATATATATATGATGTATATGTTTGGTTCTTGTGGAGATCAGAGAGGACATCAGATCCTCAGATCCCTTGGAACTGTAGTAACAGACGTTTGTGAGGTGCCATCATGTGGGTGCTGAAAATTGAACCCAGGGCCTCTGTAAAACTAGGAAATACTCTTAACCACAGAGCCATCTCTCTAGCTATCCTTAGTGAGTCCTTTGACCATAATAAATGCTGGGTAGAAAGCCATAAAACCAGACGATGTATTTTTGTATGTTCCATGGGTGATAGTCTGCTAGAAACTGGGTAGAAATAAGGCAGCTTTGTGTTCAGAGTTTGTATTTTTCCCTCCCTCATAGAAATCACCAGAGACCATCATTGTCACTCTAGTCTTCTGTGTAACTTTATTGCACACAGTTCCTCAGGATCTAATGTGAAGGCAGCAGCTGAAGGAGAGAAGACAGCTCATGGGAGGTCTTGTTTGATTCCTTCCCATCCAATACAGAGAGGCTTTCCCTTTCCTTCTTTTATCAAACCTTTAAAAATAATAGCCATACATTTCAAATTTAAAAAGCCATGCCATGAAGTAATGTGGTTTCATAGTGTATATTTGTCCAAAAATATACCGCCAGCCTCCCATATCCCCACCCTATTACTCCTCTGCTGATGCACCCATTCTGCAGATATGTACTGAGCACATGCTAGCTACATGCTATTCACCATGCACGTAAATAAGTCAACTACGTGGACTTATTCTCTCTTCCTGACATGGGAAGCATAGAGAGGAAGGAATAAAACATTTCCAACCTAGTAACACTCTAAAGAAACAAAAGAGAAAAGGAGAAGAAATGGCAGGAGGATGCTTTAATGTTGTTAGGTAGGACTTTTATTAATATAAATGATGGAAGGATATCAGTCATGAAACCTACAGACACTGACCTCCAAACAAGTTGTTAATCGTAGTGAATAACCATTTTATTTGAGACACAGTTTTATTATGTAACTGTAGGTGTACTGGAATTAAATATATAGATCAGGCTTCCCTCAAACTCACAGAGATCCACCAGACTCTGCCTCAGGAGTGGTAGGATTAAAGGAGCTCTCCACTACACCCAGCTTAATTTAATGAATAACTTTTATTTTAAGAACATTTGCTATTCCCTGACTCTGGAGCCATTAAAGATTTGAAAGTTCACATCACAGATCTGATGCTATTTTTCCTAAAAATATGAATTCTAATATCTGGTCCTGGGGCTTGAAATAAGAACTAAATGAGACAGTGAACACTGTAGTATCCACAGTATCACATAGTATCCACTGAGCACTCGTTGTTCTTCTTAGCTGTAACTACATAATAATGACCCTTCCAGACACATGCTTACTGAAATAATATACCCTTATATGCATACAGGTCAGCAAAAGGGACCTTTTCCTACTGTCCTATAAGTTTATCTCTCACAATATCCTATCTCTTTATTTTGTGCTACCCATTTTTCAGCCCAGGGGATTAAGCCTAGGATTTTACATATGCTAGACAAGTGCTTTTTCACTGAGCCCCCATTTTTAAATTTTCTATCACTTGTCAATAATGTCAGATGTGGGCTCAACTTATTAACATGTGGACCGTTTGGAAAGCTTTACATCTAAAACACAATGTAGCAATGGCAGAAAGGTAGAATATTAGGAAAATCGTGCAATTACACTTTGATTTTCTTAATATGTCTTAACAAAGCAGGATAGATAATTGAGCTCAAAATTAAAGGGCAAAATTTATACTCAGGACATTGTATGTTCCAAGAAAGTCGTACACTAAACCCATCATTTAATATTTTTGAATAATATAACCTACCGTGATCAAAATACTAGATAGTAACCTAGCATGCTACTCAGGAATACTTACTTTTCACATGGCTGTAATTAACCTCTAGACATGGATGTATGAATGAATGAATGAATGAATGAGATCTACAGCAAACAATGACTACATAATACCAAGTAGATTTTTACTGGCAATTGACTGACCACACTCCAAATCTATTTGTTTTGTGCATTCGCCAATTAGTGCCTTATTGGGTTTCTATGGGAAGGTCACACTTTTTAAAATTTTTCTTCTGAAATCATTATTATAGACTCACTGAGGTGGAAAATCATTATGCTGATTGATCTTGATGTAAGAGTTGCCATTCTTTAGAATGACAGACCCACAGAAGCCGGGCACAGGTCTAAGAGTCAATTTAACTCTCTTTATGAAACAGAGTGCATAATGATCCGAACATTTGTGCCTCATTCTAACTCGCTGCAACTTCACACCAACTACTGACTCGTTTTACAGAAGACAAAGTGACAAAGTAAAAAAAGGTGGGGGAGGGGTCACCTGCAAAGGCAATAACCATTAGACCTACTGGGACAGTCTGCAGCTCCACACAGGGTGCAAAGGTACTAAAATACATTATGGTCCAATTCCTGAGGAAATCAATCCAGCCAAATTACTTTATATTGGTGCCATGTTGGCTCCGGGAGAAAGGCATCCTGCATGCCAAATCCAGCATGAGAGCAGAATTATGTGGCTCTTTGCATAGGCTCACCAGTTTCAGAATCTCAGAGTAAACTAAAGGGTTGTTTGGAGACTGAATAATCACCCTCCCGTGTAGCGCTTACCTTTATAAAAGAGCAAATAGGACTTAAAGTGAACAGAATTGCCCAGGATCATATCTGAGTTTTCATTTACAGGCCTTGGAGGATCTGTTTATCACAGGAATGGAAATTAGCTTGATTTTATAAGGTACTAAGCCGGAATCACTTTATATTTGGTCTCAGTCAAAATGTTGTTAATTCTCATTATTCCGCAACCATAGAGTGAAGGAAGAAAAATCAGCACCATGCTGCTTAAATCCTAATTATGCTCTAGGAAACAACTTGCCTACTTAAAAACTGCCTTTTGCCTCTGCTCCTCCAAACTCTCTTTTTCCCTAACCCTGTTACAGAGGTGTTTTAAAATCACAAAGGAATAGTTCTTTTACACTGAGAGACAAAGGCAAAGCAACAACAACAAAAAATGACGTTTGGATAGGGGTTTTTATGAAGTCTAATTTTTAGCTTCTTTTTTTTCCATCACCAAATTTCTTTATCCTTCCACATTATAAAATATATATTTGAGACATACTAAATTGGAAGCTCTGGCTATTAGTGTATTTCACAAGTGCAGTTATTGTGTGGGTGTGAGGAGGGATTGAGCTGGAGAGGAAGCTATAGGAATTGTCAATCAGTCAATATACGGTGGCTGTTAAAACAATTTGACTTTTCTTCCCAGGGCACTATGCAGGTCCTGAATAAGACTTCTGGGAAATTTCTCAAAGCCTAATGGAATATGTATGTACTGGAAAGGATCTCTAAGGTGAACCATGATGTTTGCTTTGATCTTGAATACATGTCATGGGATGAAGGAAACTCACAGAGAGAAAGTCTCCAGTAAGCTGAATATAACAGCAAGGTCCAAGACCCTACTATTGGGAGGTTTCCGATGTAGATCTTGTACCCAGAACAAATATCTCAGTAACCACTCCTTGTGTTGAAATCCATCACGAACAGCTCAGTCAGTTCACCTTGCCAGTTCTGTATGTAAACTATACCCAGTATCTCACCATACCTCACTACTTTCACATAGCTCATGCTGTGCCAAACCAGCTTCCACTGGAGCAGAAGTTACTTAGTAAAATTTTCCTACTCCTTTCCTGGCTACCAAGTCACCTCCGCTCAGCCTCTTCTGTTTAGAATACCCTTTCCCCCTTTTTATTGAAAATAAGGATTTTATTCTCACATAATAAATTCTGATTTCCTCTCATTCTACTCCTCCCAGTCAGATCCACCCTCTCTTTGTCCTCAGAAAAGAGATTTTCTCAAGAGAGCAGCACAATGGAGCTGGTCCTGGACTTGGCGGTTGCTGGTGAACCATCTGAAAGTGTGTGAGAACAAGAGAGCTGGTGGACTTGACCAGATCAGATACCTCTCAGGTTCAGATCCAAGATCTTGAATTGGCCAACCCCAATATCTACACCATCTATGAAGTGCTGGAGTGCATAAAGGGGCCAGTTCTACAGATCCAAAACTACAGGATCTTCATGACACAGGGGAACAACAAGATATTTGAGGAGTCCCAGTGAGGTTCCACTATTGATACTGTAGCAGAAGCCAGAGGCCTCATACCAGACTGATGAGCTTTTGCAACAAATATTTGCAAGAAAAGATGTATGGGCAAAATGGAATACTTTGGGACACACTGTGACACATTATTGCTTTAACAACGAGATTTGTTTTTTCTGTTGCTGGGAATGTTGCCAAGGGGGAGGGTGGGTAGAAGGGGAGTGGGAGATGATTGGGACTGGGGTGTATGATGTGAAATTCACAAAAAAAAACAATAGAAAGTTTAAAATAAAGAAAACAGGCTTCTAGGAGATAATAAATGTAATAATATAAATAAAAAAATAGCACATCCGAATCAGGCCAAACAAAAGAAAGCACAAGAAACAGAGACTCACCTGCTTACACACTCAGGAATCTGAAAAAAAAAAAAACAACCCAAAACCCACTAAACAGGAAGCTACAATATACATAAAAGAGATAATAAAATATATATAAATAAATAAAAATAATAAGATTTTTTGAAAAAAGAAAAGTTCCATTATGAGACACGGAACCATCATAGATGCTGTTGAATTCATTTTCTGTTGGCCATCCAGTGCTGAGCATGGTGCCTGCACTTGAGTAGTTTGTTTCCACCCCCACCCCCATGAAACTCCTTTAAAGGAAACTAAATTTTCATTTGCAAGTGGCTGTCAATTGGAGATTGCTTCTTGGTTAGGGATGGGGGCATGTGTCCACTTCTCCTTTCAGCTCTAGGGCCCTATATGATATAGACCCATGAGGACCCTGTGCATGCTGCCTTAGTCTCTGTCTATTCATGCATGTGTCTGTCATGTTGATGACTTAGAGAGTCTTGTTTTCTTGTTGTCCATCCCTCTGGCTCTTACACTTTTTGCTTCTTGGAGGGAACTGATGGAGACATCTTATTAACACTGAGTGTTCCAAGGTCTCTCAGTATAATGTCTGGCAGCATTATTTGTTGCCATCTGTAGAAGTAAACTTCTCTGATGATGGCTGATTGATGAGTATAGCAGAATTCCATTAGTAGTATTTGATTTTATCCTAGGTCCCTCGGGTATCTATTCTTAGGATCTTGGTTACTCAACTAGTGTCATGTATGGGTTTTGTGGTGGCTTGAATATCTTTGGCCCAGGGAGTGGCACTATTAGGAGGTATGGCCTTGTTGAGGAAAGTGTGTCACTATCGGGGTGGGCTTTGAGACCCTTGTCCTAGCTGCTTGAAGTCAGTCTGCTCCTGGCTTCCTTTGGATGAACATGTAGAACTCTCAGCTTCACCAACACCATGGCTGCCTGGACACTGCCGTGTTTCCCGACATGATGATTGTGGACTGAACCTCTGAACCTGTAAGCCAGCTCCAGTTAAACGTTGTCCTTATAAGCATTGCCTTGGTCATGGTATCTCTTTACAGCAATGGAAACCCTACCTAAGATAAGTTGCATCTAGTGGAGTGGGCTTTAAGTCAAATCAGATATTGGTTAGTCACTCCCACAAGCTTTGAGCCACCATTGCACTAGCGTATCTTGTAGACAGAGCACCATTGTAGATAATGGGTTTTGTGACTGACATGGTATTTATATTTCTTTTTGTAGCATGCAGAGTACATTCCTCTACCAAAGATGCTACAATGTAGGTCTGAAGGTTCTTTGTATGGATCAGTTCAACCATTTGATGTTCAATGAGCTTTGTGGGTGTTGTCTTCAGCAATAGAGTCTTGCTGTCAGATTGTGGAGAACAACCTATAGTCTTGCCAACAGTCTGGGTTATTTGGGGGTTCCTATGGGACCCCTTTGGCCAACAACTCCATTAGATGTAACTCAATCCCAGGACGGCAAATTTCATTTGGTGACAAGAGATGGCCATCTGAGGCTTTGTCTTTCATGATTTGGCTATTGACTGAGATAGCCTTCATATATGCAAATACTTTAAGAAGCTTCTATTGTACTAGATTTCCACAGTTTGATATCATTCCTCAAATGACCCTTAGGCTGTCTCTTCTCATTTTCCTTTCCTAACCCCCTCTTTCCTTCTCATCTCTATTTGATCCTTTTCCTAGTCCACTCCCATTCATCCATATCTATCTATTCTATTACTCTTACCTAAGGAGATATATTTGCCCCTGCCCAGCCCCTTACTCTATTCCCACTCTGAGTGGTTCAACAGATTATAGCTTGGTTATCATTGACTTAACAGCTAATCTCCACATATTAGTAAATGCATAACACATTTGTCTTTCTAGGTCTGGCTTACCTCATTCAGGAAGACTTTCTGTAATTAATCCATTTACCTGATACATTCATGGTTTCATTTTTTAATACCTGAATAATACTCCATTGTGTAAATGCACCACATTTTCATTACTCATTCTTCTGTTCTGGGACATCCAGGTTGTTTCCAATTTCTAGCTCTTATGAACAGAGCAATAATGAACATGGTTGAGCAAGTGTTTCTGTGGTGGAATGAAGTGACTATTGGGTGTATACTCAAGAATAGTATAGTTGGATCGTGAGGACTAGTGATTTCTATATTCCTAAGGAACTAGCAATGAACAAATGTTCCCATTGCTCTACATTTTGGCCACTTGTTTGATTGAACTTAGCCATTCTAACCAGTTTAAGATGAAATCTCAAAGTAGCTTTAGTTTGTGTTTCTCTGATGGCTAAGGATGTTGAACATTTTTTTTCAGTGTTTTATTTAAATCTACTTGAGTTTCCTCTTTTGAGAATTCGCTGTTTAGATTTGTACCCCATTTTTTAAAAAGCTGGGTTCTTTTTTTCTTCATATACATTTTTTTAAATTCGTGACATATTCTCAATATTAGCCCTCTATCAAAGTGGAATTAGTGTGTGTGTGTGTGTGTGTGTGTGTGTGTATATGTATGTATGTATGTATGTATGTATATATGTATATATGTATATATATACTAATATACAAATATATATATATACATATATATGTGTGTGTGTGTGTGTGTGTGTATGTATATATTTGCAACTCTGTCTAAATGATGATGTCCTTGATAAATAATGTCCATATAATGGTGTTGATGCCCATCCTAACAGAGTTCTGTTCAAAAAGTCTTCTCCTGCTGGTTAGTTCAAGACTATTGATCACTTTCTCTTCTATCAGGTTCAATGCATCTGGTTCTATGTTGAGGTCTCTGATTCATCTGGAGTTGAGTTTAGTACAGGGTGAAAATTATGGATTTATTTGAATTCTTCTACATGCAGCCTTCCAATTTGACCAGCATCATTTGTTGAAGATGCTGCTCTTTTCCAGTGAGTATTTGTGGCTGCTTTAACCCAGGTATCCACAGGCATGTGTATTTATTTCTGAGTCTTCAATTTTATTTCATTGTTCAACATGTTTGTTTTTGTGCCATTGCAATGCTGTTTTTATTACTAAAGCACAATTGTACAACTTGAAATCAGGGATGATGATACCTCCAACTTTTCGTATTCAAAGTTGTTTTAGATCTCCTGGGTTTTTGTATTTTTATGTGAAGCAGAACTTTCAAAGTCTGTGAAGAATTGTGCTGGAATTTTGACATACACTAAATCTGTACATTGGTTTAGTACGACGAATAATTTTACTACATTCATCCTATAGATCCATTAGCTTGGGAGATCTTTCCATCTTCTTCAATTTCTTTCTTCAATGTCTTAAATCTTTTATCATACAAGTCCTTGGTTATAGTTACTGCATGGTATTTTATATTATTTGAGGTGATTATGAAAGGTTTTGTTTCTTTGATTTCTTTTTTCTCTCAGTGTATTTGTATATAAGAGGGCTACAGATTTTTATGAATTGATTTTGTGCTACTTTGCTGAAAGTGTTTATCATCTGAAAGAGCTTGCACTTGGTGAATATATATATATATATATATATATATGTATGTATATATGTATATATATGTATATATATGTATATATATGTATATATATATATGCCAATAAAGATATTTGACTTCCTCCTTTCAAATTTCTACCTTTTTATTTCCTTCTCTTGTCATGTTAGTCTAGCTAAGGCAGCAAGTACTATATTAAATAGGTATGATGAGGATGATCAATCTTGTCTTATTTCTGATTTTAGTGGAATTGCTTTGAGTTTCTCTCCATTTAAGGTAATGTAGGCTGTGAGCTTTCTGTAATCTACATTTATTATGTCGAAGTATGTTCCTTATATCCCAAATCTCTTCAAGACTTTTGTCATGAAGGGGTGCTGAATTTTGTTAAAGGCTATTTCTGAATCTAATAAGATGATCATGTGCTTTTGTCTTTTGGTATGTTAATATGGTGGGTTACATTTATCAATTTTTGAGTATTGAACCATCCTTGCATATCTGGGATGAAGCTTACCTGATTGTGGTGGATGTTCTCTTTGATATGTCCTTGGTTTCAGCTTATACATATTTTATTGAGAGTTTTTGCATCTGTGTTCATAAGTTCTGTAATTGGTAGGGTCTTTATATGGTTTGCATACCAGGATAACTATGATCTCATAAAATGACTTGGGCAATGATCCTTCTGTTTCTATTATGTAGAATAATTTGAAGATTATTAGTGGTTACTCTTACTCTTCATTGAAAGTCTAGTAGAATTCTGCATTAAAATCATCTGGCATCCGGATTTTTTGGTTGGAAGATTTTAATAACTGCTTCCATTGTTGTTGTTATTGTTGTTGTTGTTGTTGTTGTTGTTGTCTTCAAATATATCACATTGGTTGCTGCTGCTGGGTCTTTGCATTGATTCTTCCCTCTACCTAGAGTTCTCTTTCCACAGATTCCTCCTTGTCTTCCCCTGTTTCTTGTTTAGTTGCTTTAATATAATGAAATACCTACTTTATAAAGACAATTGGTATATTTATGTTCATGGTTATGAAGCTATAAGGTTAAAGAACATTGTTTGGTGATGACCTTCTTGTTGACAGAGTTGAATATCACACTATAAGATACAAGGACATGCATGTATACCTGTATGCCTCACCCCTGCTTATAAAGCTACTAGGCCACCCCACAGGTGATATAATAACCTTATCTAATCATAATCATTTCTCAGTAACCCCAGTTCTGAATCTAGAATCAGACTATATCACTATCCTCTTACTTACCCTGACAGCTATCCAATTTTGAGTATTAAGTTGCTACATGAGACATGCAAGGTCTCATGCCAACCCTCTTATGCGAGGGTGCCAAGTAGGGGAAGAATATACTGAAACCATAATGACAGGTTCCAAGGCCTCCATGAAGAGTAGATTGAATAAGCCACCATACCTTTTCCATGCTTTTTGCTACCATACTGTCTTCCTTAGACATTACTCTCTTTTGGCAACTTCTTCTTAGGTTCATAGTTAACACCTATGTCTTTATTTTCATGCAATTTTCATATATATGCAGCATATACCACTGAGCTGACTCATCTGATGTTAAAGAACTATTAGCACCTTTCTGCTTCCCGTATAGAAAGCAAACTCTACTGTTTTTTTTTCAACTAGATGCATTATCTGTATTTTTCTATAACCAAAAGATATTGCATATATTATATTTAGCTAGGCTAAAGATAAGAAGTTTTGCATTCACTAAAGCTTTGCTCAAAAGATGGTTTACTTTACTCTTTTAGAGTTTTGTCAGCCATTCTATAATGTGAGGAAAAATAGATTTCTGTGGAGTGAAGACAAGTCCAAGAAGGTGACAAGCTGTCTTAGAGAGATTATTTAGCTAGGTAGTTTGAATGAAAACTAAGGCAGGCCATGGGAGAACCATAGAGACTAGAGGAAGGAGAGGTGGACTGGGACCCTGAGAGCTGCATAAGAAGTATGGATTTTGAAAGTATGTAACCAGTAGTCTTCTAAGTTCATGCTTCTACAAGGGGACCAGTAGAGGACTGAGACATTTCAAATGATCAAGGTATTATTCTTGCATGAAGGGAAATGGCACCTTTAGTTTATATGAAGCAACCCCTACTTAATGAGTACAAATTCACTGACGCAACTAGTTACCCAGTGATCAATCATTCACATATAAATACAGCATGCTGAACTGCCACCCCACATGTTGTGGCTCAATTCACAGGACTTAAAAAATTCTTCTAGAATAAGATGAAATTTCAACACTCTTTGCCTACTCTTCCCCTTTACCTAAAAGTCATAGAAGTAGAAATGAAGGTACCTTCTATTAATAACTCAATTCAATATAATATACAATAGTCTTTTGTATTAAAAATAATAGCTAACTGTGTTTTGAATACCTACTATGTGCCAGACATACTGTTACTTCAATCTTCACACACACACACACACACACACACGTAGTGTGGCTGCAATTTCCCTGCCCAGTCTATTTGAAATATTAGTGCAGCAGGAACCCTGTGACTGGACAGGGAAGAGGGAGGTGGAACTAAGAGTGGGAGAGAGAGAGATGCAGGGAGAGAGAGATAAGGGAGCGAAAATGGAAGTGGATATGAACCAGCATGGCTTTAACCAGATTTAGGTAAATATGAAACTAAAAGGTTAAGATAAATGGAATAAATTGTCTAATCTGTGTTGGCATCTTACTATTATCAATTGGCCTTGAAATTATTGTGTGAGTCTCTTGGGATCTGATTATTTGATGATATATAAATCTGATTGGTTAACTATAAGCATTAAGAGTTTTGATTTGCTGGGTTATTGGATATTGTGATATCTCACCAAAGAGGATGCCGGCTATTGCATGGGCTAAGCCTTATGGAGTTGGCCTAGGGGCCAGGTCTAGAGCCTTGTAGTCTGAAGTTGGTGGTGGGTGGAGGCAGATGTCACACCAACGTTTTGTAGGGGGCCCCAGGCTGGCACCCCTCAGACCACCAGTGGTGTTGAGCTTAGAGCAGGAACATGGCGGCTGAGCCAGGAGCCAGCCAGATGCCTCTTTCTTATTACCTCTCACTACAAGGTAACCTGCCAAGTGCGTATATAAACGGATCAAACACTTTGGATATTTTAATGCAAGTCCCATTTCCTTAACAATAAATACTTCTTGCCTTTCTACTTTTTCTTTACTGTGAGTTTTCGAGAGTTTACGTTGCTGTATGTGAGGGAGTGCATATATGTGCATGTGAATGGAAACGGAGACAAGAGGATACCCTTGAGTGCTGCATCTCAGAAGCCAGTCACTTTGTTGGACAGGATCTGTTGGTAGCCTGAAGTCAGCCAGGAAAACTAAGCTGGTTAGTCAGCAGTTCCCAGGGATCTGCCTGCCTCCACCTCTAAGCACTGGGATTACAAGTGCATGACATCATTCTTGTTTATTACATGGATTCTTAGAATTGAATTCATATCTTTATCCTTTGAGGCAAGTACTATAATAACTGCCTAACCTTCTATCTTGCCTTTGGACCTGCCTTCTGTTTTCTAAAATAAATTATTGGAGACTTGTCAACACATTTAATCATCTTTCCTATAATCTCCACCAACTATACTTAGTATAATATGTTTACAGACAAGCTATTGTTTTTAAATACATGGAAATAAAATGTGTCCTTTTAATTCATTCAAAGAGATTTGATTGATATGAATTACCAGCTTGGTAAAATAAGAATGTTTATTTTGGTCCTTCCTCTCTAAATTGTGTTTACTTTTTTCCTATCATTTATTTAGATTGAAATTTTCACACTTAAATATCCATCTTGCTATGCATAATTAAACTGAGAATAATTCAAACTTACATGGCTAAATCTTGGCAAAACCAAATTGAATGCATGAACTAGAAGAAAGGACTAAGATAGCTTGAAATCTTTGAACATCACTACTGCCTCCTCTTTCTGCTGCTTGAGCTCACCGTAATAATTTGATGCATTCAAAAAGGAAGGGCTCTTTGATTTGGAAAGACACCGGAGAAAATTGATGGGCATGAATCTGGCATTTTGTCACTCAAGTGACTATGATAATGATGGTATCATTAGACAAAATGATAACGTGACAGTTTCATGTGATGAGGGAAACACTTCCGCACCACAGAATTTAAATGATGAGCACCTGGATCCCCAGCTGTTTATCAGGTTCTTCCACACAAACCCCTCCACTCACTCACCAATGCTCCCTGAATAATGACTTTGATAGGTGTTGGGATGCAGGAGAGCAAAAGTTCAAAGGTATAATCACTCCTGCTGGCAGGGGAATGGGATTTTCTTGTCCATTCCTTAAAACCAATCTGTATTTTCTAAGTAGCATAATATTGTATGAATTACTGTAGGGAAATAGAATGTAGAACTCAGTTGTGACCCTTATTCTCAAATATTTGTGATCTATTTATTATTTATTTTTTGAAAATAAGACTTTCATATCTTATCTGCACCATTCAGATTAAATACAAACAGGAGGAAGGGAAGGGAGATGGGAGGGGAGAATCAAGGTGAGGAAGGTAGGAATGTGTTATGTATGTGTGAGGTAGAACTTATCTTTGAGTAGAGTGGATATTTTCTTCATTTAGAAACAGTTTCAGCTTCCTTCTAATGTCCCGTGATTACTGGTTTAAAGAGTCCTCTGTTTTGTATGGAAGCCAAGTTCCTTAGTAACTGATGTTTATTCGCCAACTTACTGTGATTCACAGGTGACTTGGAACCTGTTGTAACAGGTAAATAATTGCTGACCTTCCTCCCTTATTATCCTCGGGACAATGTCTTGCTTTTATTTTCAGTTATTATTAAGGAGCACGAGATAATAACTAGATGTCAGAACTTACTGAGAGAGCAGCTTCATTCAAGTGGCCTTGGGTAGTTCTTATTTAGTTCCCCAGTGATCACAAAGTACCCACGTGCTCACTGCCACACCGAACAGTGTGCGGTGCCAACTCTGTGCCTTTACAGAATGACGTTTTTAGAACTTCACAGGGTTCAAAATTTCAACTCTTTTCAGTAGCATGTAAGTGTAGCAGCATATTTTCCCGCAAGTTGGGAGGAGCTAAGGTGGGAAGAGTAAGGAGAGGAAGAACAGCGAATTCTCAGGCCTAGGCTAGTCGGGAAGATGGCAGCTGATTTAGAGCGAGGAGGATTGGGAGCCGCCATTTTAAATATTACTGCAACAGGTAAGCCTGGACTCCACACTAGTATTTCTGATATGCCTGAAGATCAAATGTCATTCACTGGTCACACAGCAGGGGTTCAGCCTTGGGTACTTCTTGGGACTACTTGGGAACTTCATGGTTCGTGAATCTGGCCCCAAGAGACTGACTCAGTTCCCTTGAGGGTATAGCCCAGGACTCAGAACAATTCAAAACTCCCCAGATGGCTATAATGTGAGGCTAAAAGTTAAACACTCTTAATCAAAAGCCTTATAAACCTCTCAGCCAATGGACTGAGGTTCTGAGTCATCTCTGGCAAATAGTTATTTTCAACATGTATGGTGATTTTACTTATTCAAGTACTAATCTAAAGTTCTTAGTGCATGCCAAATCTCCCTCTGTGAATATTGCTTTATTAGAGTCCTGCTATAGAATAAAAAGTATGATCTTTGCTAATGTTTTTTTAAAATATCAATCTAATTTTGCTTGAAAAAAGATTTTAAAAGGATATCCAAGTTTTCTGTTCTGTACCTACTCTAGATTGTTATTTTTATAGGGGATTATAAATAAATTTCCTTATTTTGGGTGATTAGGTAAAATATTTTTAGTGTATAAAAATAATAAAATTTCCAATTGGTTTCTTATTCCTAATATCATAAAAGGGGGTTTTTATATGATTCACTCAGGTTCCTTTCCATTATAGAGATGGGACATTAACTATAACTTTCAAGAGAATATAGAATCCAATAAGGAACCATAACTTCCAATAAAACTGGTTTGCGGTTTCAGAAAGCTCATGTTTCATATATATGTACTCCTATAAAAAATAAAAATAATGTACCTTAATAATAACTTTGAGTTTTTACTAGAAAAATATCACTTTATTCAGAATGTTGGCATTTCTTATCAATAGCCAAGATGGTAGGCCAAAAGTAGTGATGTCATTATATAAATTCCTGGGTCCTTTTCTGGTTCAAACAAACGCTTTCAAACAATCTGTATAACATGCGAAGTCTGTATTACTTAACTGGACAATATCTCATATCTGTTTTCTAAATTTTCTTATACTTTTGGTCTCATCATTCAGTATTTGAACACAGGATGATTTAATCCAAGAGTAAGTCATGAGTCATGTATGACTATTCATGTATGAGTATTCCTACTAGCTTTCTAAGTTTTCCTAGAAAAGTTCACCAGGGATCTGTGCCAACTTGGATGTCAGAGTACTACACAGTTGGTGTCCAATGCTGAGTACAGTGGGAGAAAGAACTATCTGAAGTAGAACCCCAAGAGCTATGTTGAGTGTCTAGTTTTAACCTTCCAGTTCTGAAATAAGGTAATCAATCTTCATTCAAATATGTCTAAGATTAGAAAATTTCACTACTTCTGCTCTAAAATTTAAGGCCCCTTTTTCTTCTGTTAGTGGGAAATGTGTCAGATAAGAGCTCCCCTGTTGAGTTAATATATACTATTTTATCCATTAGGCCAGATTCCGAGAGGTGTCTATAGAACAACACATTAAATAATACTTGATGGTTATCAAATATGTAATTAAATGCTTAAAAAATGCTATATTCGTATCACATTCTACCTATGAAAAGCCAAGAGTATATGTAAAAATATGAGTTTAGTATTAAGAATCCATTTTCTGAATTGAATGAAATGTAACTTCAACTCTACTTTCTAAAAGCAGTTTGATCATTAGATAGATGATAAGCAGCATTAGGGAGTGACTAGTAGAAATGTATAGAATGTTGAAGTTATGTCCATTTCTTTCTCCTAGCCCTAAATTCTGACAAAAGACTCAGACTCAGACAGAAATATATCATATAGTATAGACATATATCTAGGCTCTACTCTGACTAGATCATAACTAAAATATGTCACTTACTTTAACTTTCATTCTGTCATATGGCTGGATACCATGTGTCCATCTCACATCTTCCTGGTTTAGGCTGATCTCCCCAAGTCTTGCTCTATCACAGAATTCTTTCTGCTCCCAGATGTCCACCTCCCATTTCCTGCCTAAGGCATAGGTGATAGGTCTTTTAATTGACAGGCGATACATCCATACAATACACAAGATATTCTCCCTGCAATAGAGAGCTAGCAGTGAGAAATCACAAGTAAGAAAATGGTTTAAAGACAAAAAGAGCTGGGTCGCTTTGGTGTTCTGGCCACCAGGCTTTCCTGTATCAAGAACATATCAGTATCATTGCAATCCAAACCCCAGTATACAATTTTATGCTTTAGAATGTCTCAGAAAGCTAAATCATAACCAACATACATGTTTCAGTGTGATAGAGATATACGAACTACTTTCCAAAGAGGTTTTCTTCTGAAAGATTAAAGCGGCCAATCACAGTATTTCCTTACCCACACCATTTTCTTGATTGAAACTAAATGTGAATAAGTTGTCTTGCAAGTGTAAGGAAATCCATCTGGTCAAGTAGCAAAGTTCCAGGCAGACTATACTCCTTTCTGGAGGCAGGAGAGGCGAGCCTATCACTTTGTTCTGGTTTTGAGTGCTTGGCTGCATCCTTTAATACTTGGTCTCAGTCCTCTATTTTCTCAGCCCTTAGTACCTGATACTTGGTCTTAGTGCTCTATTTTCTCAGCCCTTAGTACCTGATACTTGGTCTCAGTCCTCTATTTTCTCAGCCCTCAGTATCTAGTACAATAGCTTCATGGTGATCTTTCTTTTCCCTCAATCTTCAGCTTCCAAGGACCCCTTCCATTGGCAGAGTAAATCCCCCTTTCTGGGTATTCTAGAATAATATCTATACTTAAGAAACTAGTAGCTGATGAGCAATCTCATTTCCATTTCTCACCTTATCTCCTTTTGTCATGTAACTTTTACACATTCACAGTTTATAGGAATTACGAGGTTGGTGTTTTGGAACAGGGTAGGTAAGGCATAAATCTGCTGAACACAGCTTTGTATTTAAGTAATATATTGTTTTAAAAAAAACTCTCTCTCTCTCTCTCTCTCTCTCTCTCTCTCTGTATATGTGTGTGTGTGTGTTATGCATGCATGTGTTACATATGTGTGAGTGTATGTCTGTGTGTGTGTGTGTGTGTGCATGTGTATGAAGGCCCTATGTCAACAGCAGGTATCTTCCTTGTCTTCCTCTACCTTATTCATTAAGGCAGAGTCTTTTAGTTGAACTGGGGTGGCTAGCCAGACTGCTCTAAAGATCTCTGGTCTCTGCATAATGAGCACTGGAATTTTAGACAGGCTTCCACACTCTGGAACATTTATATGGGTTCTAGGGAACTGACCTCTCATCCTCACGATTACACAGCAAGGCCTTTAACCACTGAGCCATATCCCCTGTTCTTTTAAGGAATGTTTCTTAATTAAACAATCCACAAAGTTCACTTAAGCTATTATCAAAATAGTAATAAAATAGTTATCAAAGTAATATCTACCTTGTAGTGTTATTATGAATATTAAACAAGGAAACATTCCTGAAGAAAATTCAAGTGCATACAGTGTACTCAAATTTAAATACAAGTCTATAGTGTAATAAAAATAATCTCAGAATCCATGATGAATCCTTAACTGAGTTGTAATACTTAGAAAGATGCCTGCTCTTGAGGTTCAATAATAAGTGAATCTATAATCATTGTGTAATTACTTATTCAGATTGTGTTCCTAATATTATCTCTCTCCTAGGAGGAGTCAAATGTTGATATGGGGGTAGAATCACAGAGAATTTTGTCAGTGACTAAGGCTCCCCAGTTATGTGAGTCCACATCTCAGTCCCTGATGACAGCATCTAGGAGCCTTACATATTAAGTGATAGGCACACCTTAGAAACCAAGTGCTATTTGTCCAAAGTCAAACTCGTAGTTTGCTCTAAGGACAGAGGTTCCCCATTTGCATACATATAATCAAGAAAGCTGCCAAAGCATCATTCTCTTTGACTTTCAACCCAGTGTGATATATACACAGCGTTGACTTCAACATGGTCTAATAGAAAAGATAAAAAAGAAAGGTAGATATTAATATTAATATTAATATTAATATTAATATTAATATTAATATTAATATTAATATATTGTGAAATCTGGTAGCCATGCTGTTTCAGCAAGCTCTGGCATCACCCAAGGATCAGGTGTTCTAAGAGCTCATCTTGACAGTGATTCTGCAGATTCCCATAATACCCCAAGGCAAAGCCCTGTTTGGATGCATGAAGAAGCTGGTGATGCTGTTGTTTCAGTCATGAGTGCAACCTAGGTCTGAGGTGTGTTTGGAAAAGGCTTACATACCTGCATCAATTTCTGTCATTACCACCTATGGTGATTTGAATGTGCTTGGTCCAGGGACTGCCACTATCAGGAGGTATGGCCTTAGTGGAGGAAGTGTGTCACTATGAAGCATGGGCTTTAAGACCCTTGTCCTAGCTGCCTACAAGTGAGTCATCTCCTGGCTGCCTTCAGATGGGGTTGTAGAACTCTCAGCTCTTCTTGCACCATGTCTTCTCAGGCCCTGCCATGACCACCTCCTCCCCACCCTACAATGATGATGGCCTGAACCTCTGAACCTGTAAGCCAGCCCCAATTAAATGTTGTCCATATAAGAGTTGCCTTGGTCATGGTTTCTGTTCACAGTAGTAAAACCTTAAAGCTAAGACACTACCTTTTATACTTTCATACAGTGACTTGGGAGAATGCCAGATACAAAGCTACACATTCAATTGTTTAGGAGACCATTTTTGTTATTTGTTTTGAGGACTAGCTATTTTGAAAATAATACCTTGAAGTCCACATCATCTCATAATGCCCATTAGAGAACAACTCCTAGTGGGCCAGATAGGTACTGGAATGTGTGGCTTCCAACCCCCTCTACATTGCTAACTTCTGTTACACAGCTTGGTATCAAGGAAGCACCATAACCATATGACCTCAGTGTAAAAAGCTGCATTCTACACAGAAGCAGAAAATTAAAGGCTCAGAATTCATATGTATGTATTTATTCATGGACACGTCTTGCTTGGCTCCATCCCCTTTGAGGTGAATAAATGAGGACTTTGCAGTTTATTTTATAAGTTCCAGGTACAGGTAAACCTGAACAGTCTCAGGTGCTTTTCTGGGGCACTTCCAATGACATATGGTTATGAGCAAACTTATGCCCTGTTTGTCTCTAGCGGCAGACACTGGATCAGATTGGAAGTGGAGTTTCTCCCCAGACTCTAAGCTTTTTGTTATTGCTAAAACTGCTGTACAGATTGAAGTGTGAGACTCATTTTTTTCCTGTATCCTCTTGTAAAATATTGTGTTGTGGATTCTGAAGA
The DNA here is from genome assembly GCF_004785775.1 of Grammomys surdaster. NCBI lineage: Eukaryota > Metazoa > Chordata > Mammalia > Rodentia > Muridae > Grammomys > Grammomys surdaster. The sequence continues at coordinate 4,108,956 of NW_021604592.1, forward strand.
AGTGGCCCAAACCCCATATTACCACTCAAATATCAGAAATGAAAATTTATACCCAAGGGAAATAACTGTGGCAGACAACAAAGAGTCTCTACATTCTGTGACCATGCTGAAGAACATTTGATGATTCAGAAGGATCATAATAAGCAAAGACTTCAGAGTCCACATCTTAGGGATGCAGGCAGGAGAAGGGGGAGTAAAAAGGGAGGTCCTCAGTATGGAAGATGATCCAAGGGAATCCTTTATGAGAATCCCATTCATGGACTGTAAGTTCCAAGGGGATATGTGAGGGAAATGTGTGTAACATCTCCATTGGAGATATGTATCTCTCATAGGCCTTAATTTGGCCTTTTAAGTATAGGAACTAGGTATGAGGTGGGCATGGTGGTACATGCCTTTAATCCCAGCACTCAGAGACAGAGAGAATTCTGTGAGTTGGAGGCCAGCCTGGTGTACATATGCAGTGAGTTCCCAATTGCCTATGCAGAAAAATCCTGTTTAAAAACAAAACAAATAACAAAAACAAAACAAAAAAACAAGCTAAAACTAAGTTGGATTGTGGAGAGTCTTGTTATTTTTAAAATATGAAACATATCATTGACTTTAAATTGCTGGTGTGAATGATAGGACTTGAAAGGTAAAATATTAATAAAAAATTGAATATTCAACAGAGATTTGTCAGGAACACCTCTCATCCCACCCCCCTACCCACATCCCACACCCCAAACCACACACCCCACACCCTACACCCCTGTGAGAGGTGAAGAATAAAACTCAGGACAGCACCATCTTTGCAGACACAGGGCCATAGCCTCCCAGAGACTGACCTCTTGGCTTCCTTTTCTTACACATTTAAGCATAGTACTACTTGTGACCCGTGACCTTTCAATAAGAATCAGTTCTATTGGTTGATAAACAAAGCTCCGATCTGGGGGGAGGGGGGGCGGGGAGAAGGGAAGATGTCTGTGATAAGCATAAGAATAGATTCTGTTGGGGGAGGATGCAAAGACCTTGGGGCCTGTTTCATAGGGATGTATTCTGGTCACTGCAGGGTTAGGGCCTAAACAGAATTCAGCTTACTGGAGTGGATTCTGGAGGAGACTGGCTCCTAATAGAAGGGTAAAGGACCACCAGGTTGTTTGACTACTGGCTGTTGGTCACGCCAACATTTCGGGTCTTCAGGTTTCATTCATTTCCTTCCCTTTAAGAAAGAAGACACGTGTGATTGACATTCCTCCAATGTGTATTCTATGCTGTGCTTTCTACACAGAGTCATAGATCCTTTTACTCCCTAGGCTTTTATACCAGCTCTAAGACCAAGAGCCTTCAAAGGGGCGTGGCTTAGAAAGGGACAGAGATCAATTTCTTTAAAACCTGAATCTGGCTCCTCCAGGCACCTAAATTATATAGTTTAAACAGCCTGGAAATTACTATTTTTAATTAATTATTTTATTTATTTACATTCCAGACATTGCTCCATTTCCTGGGTCCCCCTTTCCACAGTTCTTCATCCCTTTTCTCCTCCCCTTGTCTTTGAGACTGTGCTCCCCCCAACCCCCGGCCTCAAGACTCTACAGGAATAGGTGCATCCTCTCCCATTAAGGATAGACAAAGCAGTCCTCAGCTACATATGTGTCAGGGGCCACAGACCAGCCCATGTATGCTCTTTGGTTGGTGGCTTAGTTTCTGGGAGCTCCCAGGATTCCAGTTTAGTTGAGACTCTTGGTCTTCCTATGGGGTTGTCATTCCTTTCAGCTCCTTCAATTCTTCTCCTAACTCTTCCATAAGGGACCCCGACTTTTGTCTAATGGATGACTGTAAGTAACTGCATCTGTCTCAGTTAGCAGCTGGTAGGGTCTCTCAGGAAAATCATGCTAGGCTTCTGTGTGTAAGTACAACATAGCATCAGTAATAGTGTCAGGCCTTGGTGTCCCAAGGACCTCACTGTATAGCCTTTCCTTCAGTCTCTGCTCCATTTTTGGTCCTACATTTCTTTTAGACAGTAACAATTCTAGCCCACAAATACTGACTGTGAGTTGCTAATCCTGACCCTCCACTTGGGGCCCTATCTATCTACTGGAGGTGGTCTCTTCAGGTTCCCTCTCCCCACTGTTGGGCATTTTGTCTAAAGTTACCTCCCATTGATTCCTGGAAGTCTCTCACATCCCAGGTCTCTCAGACTTTCTAGAGGGTCCCCCACCCCCACCCCCGAATGGGACCTCATGAAACTAAAAAGCTTCTGTGGGAAAGAACACCATCAATAGGACAAAACAGTAACCTAGAGATTAAGAAAAGATCTTCACTAGCCTGTTAGAGGGCTAATATCCAAAGTACATAAAGAACTCATGAAGTTAACCTCAAAAAAAACAAATAATCCTATTAAAAATGGGATACAGAGCTAAACAGAAAGTTCTCAGCAGAAGAATCTCAAGTGGCAGAGGTAGGAGAAAGAGAAGCACTTAAAGAAATGTTCAACATCCTTAGTCATCAGGGAAATGAAGATCAAAATGACCCTGAGATTCCATCTTATACCAATCAGAATGGCTAACATCAAAAATTCAAGTGACAGCACATGCTGGGGAAGATGTGGAGAAAGAGGAACACTTCTCTATTGCTGGTAGGATTGTAAACTGGTACAGCCACCCTGTGAATCAATCTGTAGTTCCTTAGAAAATTGCAAGTAGTTCTACCTGAAGACCAGGTATATCACTCCTGAACATATACCCAAAAGATGTTACACCGTACCACAAGGACACCTGCTCCATTATGTTCATAGCAGCTTTATTCATAATAGCCAGAAGCTGGAAACAACCCAGACATCCCTCAACCAAAGAATGGATATAAAAAATGTGGTTCATTTACACAATGGAATGTTATTCAGCTATTAAAAATGAGGACATCATGAATTTTGCAAAATTAGAAAATATCATCCTGAGTGAGATAATCCAGACCAAATGGACATGCATGGGATGTACTCACTGATAAGTATATATTAGCCAAAAAGTACAGAGTACCCAGGATCCAACCCACAGACCATAAGAAGTTTAACAAGAAGGAAGGCCCAAGTGAGGATTCTTCAATCCCACTTAGAAGGAGAACAAAATAATCATGAGAGGGAAAGGGAGGGTAGAACCTGGGTGGGAGAGGGGAAGGGAAAATGGGAGCAGGATCAGGTAAAGGGTGAGACAGGAGAGAAGCCCTGGAGACTGAATGGAAATACGGGAATTACTTTTAAGGAGACTAAGGTCTTTTATATCTGCACTTTTCTATCTGCAAATTCCTTCAGTGCTGAGAATATCAGAACTTGAAGTATTGTCTCATTCTATTTCTCTTTCACTCCAGTGGGCTACATATCTGCAGACATGTATCTGCTCAATGATAATCTGCTCAATGATAATACAGATATCTACCATCCATGAAGATGTGAGTTCAAATTCTAGTACCAGAGAAAGATAGAGATGGAGAGAAGAGGGAGAGAAGTTGATTTAAATATACTAGGCTAATAGTACCTTCCAGGCCAGATCTTTAAAAGACAAACAAAGAAAACAATAACAACAACAACAGCAACAACAAATCTCATATATTTTTCACATAGGACCAAACAAACCTATGTGATTTTATAAATATGCTATGAAAGACCTAGGCAACCTGGCCCAGCACAGAGATTATATTCAGGTCTCTTCTACTGGCTGTGAGATTCTAGGCTTCAATCTGATCTTTAGGAAAATGAAATATTGGACTAAGTGATCTCAAAATTCTCTTCTTGTCTTTAAAATATGAAGATGTGTTTGTCTGCAGTCCACTCCCCATAGATGACATGTACATACTCTCTAGGAGTCTTTCGTCAGAACGTGGTGCTATTGGTGGAGATACTTTGTCATTTTAAACAGACACAGGCTGCTAGTAGCTTTGAATAATATAAAGTGATTCAGCTAGGCAATTTATCAGTAGTTAAGAGAATAATTTGAAAAAATCCTCTTGGGAGAGACAAGTTTACCTATCTACACACAATTCACAGATCCTGGGAAGTCTAGAAAACCAATCTCTGAATTTACAAAGGAAAGGGGGGGCACATAATCACCCAGAGTGCTGCACTATGTCCCCTTTTCTCACTGAGACGATGCTCACCAAGCAGTAATGTAGGCTTTCATTTCTTTGGATGATAAAGGAGAATATGATAAGAACACATCAGTTATGAGGCAGGAAAGTCACAAAGAAATTAGCATCTAAATGCTCTTTACGGGATGAATTCGCATTTACACGAAAGACTAGGAAAGAGAGTTTATCATTATGAATGGTAAATTCACAAAGTGACCATTGGCATTCAATATACATATACTGTCTTTCCATCTTTCCATGAAACTATTTAATTTTGCAATATCTAGAGCAACCAGCAATCATGGAGCACAGCTTTCTTAGATAAACACCTTTGAGAAGGAGAAACAGAAAGTGAAAGCATATTACAATTTTAATAGATCTCTACAGCCACAGAAGGGGCTATGGTTAAAGTACTTCCTATCCAGTAATTAGAAACACATCTTAAAATAATGATGTTTATAGGCACAAAAGTATCTTGTTTTAGAGATGAGATAAAGCTTGAGGCAAGGAAACATTGTCTATTTCCTTTCCACACGCTGGTATCTAAAGTTAAACACAGTCTCTGTGTGTGTGTGTGTGTGTGTGTGTGTGTGTGTGTTTGTGTGTGTGTGTGTGTTTGGATTTTGGCCTCCTTCTCCAGACTTTTTTTCTTTTTGGTTTTTCGAGACAGGGTTTCTCTGTGTAGCCCTAGCTTTCCTGGAACGCACTCTGTAGACCAGGCTGGCCTCGAACTCAGAAATCCACCTACCTCTGCCTCCCAAGTGCTGGGATTAAAAGCGTGCACCACCACTGCCCAGCTCTCCAGACTTTGTGAGGAGAAAAAAAAAAACAAATTTTACTTTGAAGAGACTGGCCAGACACTATTTCCTCTGTGACATTTTTTTCCTAACCATTCCCAAAGAGATTTGTGATTTGTCCTGAGTGTTTAGCTCTGTCATTTGTCTGTCATCTCGCCCACGCAACTATGAGCAATCTGAGCTGAGAAGATGCTTTGTTATTTTTGTGCATTTATTTACTTAGTTTAGTGTGTGTTTGGAATTAGTATGCCCTTAAAACTTCTTTCAGTAAATAAATGAAAGTACACAAAAGAAAGCATTGGTAAATGTAGTTTGGATAGGGTTTGAATACACTCCCCAAAAGTTCAGACATATAAAAATTATTCCCCACTATGGTATGGGAGGTGACAAAATCTTTATGAGGCCCAGTGGGAATTGCTGGTCATCTGGGGAAATGTTTTCAGAAGAGATCCAGCTTCATTTTGGCTTCCTCTGTAATGTCCATTAAGCATTGCTTTTCCTTAAGAATGCTATCTTCTATAAAAACAAAACACAAAACAAAAAAACACAAGTCCTCTTAAGTGAATTGGGAATGATATGCTTACTGTGTTTTGTGTTTTAAAAAGCTTCACTTTGCAATAACCCACTTTTTAATAGAGAAAAGAATTCCGGAGAGTGATATCTAAAGGGCAATTTCAAATTAAGAACAGAGTGGAGATAAACACTTTTACAGACACATTTTACAAGTACATTTCTGAATTTCCATTGAGATAGCTCTGAATTACTTTTGATATCCACATCACATTCAGTTGTTTGTTATACCAGAGTTTGTTGCTATGGAGATTACAGAGATAGCACAGAGTCACCAGCATGGACCATTACCAAAACAAGTAAGACTCTTTCACTCTCATCAAAGAAACTATCTTAAATGTTCATAATATTTGTATACTCATAAATAATTATAGATTGTAATTTTCCATTTCATAATAAAATCAGGCCACTGGCTGTGGTATATTACATATTAAAATTTCAATTATATTTGATTTGGTAAACATTTGCATTTGCATTTAGCATATGTTATTAACCACCATATTTAGCAGTATTTTTTACAACTACCAAAAGTAGTATTATTTAAATTTATTTCATGTGCATGAATATTTTCTCACATGTCCATGCCTAGTACCCATGAAGGACTCTCTGGGACTGGAGTGTCAGAAGGCTCTGAGCTGCCATATGGATGCCAGGAACAGAACTCAGGACCTTGCAAGAACAGCAAGTACTTTGAACTGTTGAGCCATCCATCCAAGTCCAAATCACCAAGTTCTTATCACATACAATATTTGATCCATGCAATTTCTATCAAAGGGGAAGACATATGGCCTATGTCTCCCATCTTACAAATGCACTTGAGCACCAAGTGAGGTCAGTTTGCTCAAGGCATTTGTGCCCATTGTAACTTGATAATTCCTTGTCTGCTTATGCCACACCTTCATGCCTCAGGACGAATCATTATTTCTAAGTCTAATAATTACCCTGTTTTAATTTTTATACTAGCATCTTTCCCGTCTTCTCATAGGCAGTATATGTTAAGGGTTCAATGGTTTTTAAACATTGTTCCAAATATATCAGAGGGAGGTCACCAAGGAAGTAATTGCTTCAATTAAAACTATTTAGGAAAATCAAATATATTTCTAGTAGCATCTTTATTAGCTTACTACTAAGCACTTTCAGGAAACCAGAAAACCTTAGCTTAAATTTAAAAAGATCCACAAGATGAGTGCAAAGTGTACTATTTTATTCGTCCCTTTGTCTCTGACAAACAACAGAATGCCCAGGTCATGGACAACCAATAAGTGTCTGTTGAGCACCTGGGTCATCAAACATGATAGATAAACAAGGGTTTCTCTGTCTCTCATATACATACAGGAGCATCCAAGTTTCTGACTGCATGTGATTTACTTGTTCATAGAGAAATAAATCTTTCTACATATTTGAAAGTAAAGTTTTAATCATGAAGATAAGACCCAGAGATAGGCTCATTGGCATGCTTGGACTAACATGTTTATTTCACAGGTCAGTAGAGATGAATCCTGAAGAAAAAGGTACTTGACTGTTAGTCTTTCTCTTCTCTGTTTTCATCCACTTCTTTCTGGACCTCTCCTTGGGCCTCCTTACTTCACCATGTAAGCACTTTCTCTTCTTCATCTTCTCCCTTTCGGGTAGACCATGCTCCTTTTGGCCTGCTAGGCTTCCCAGGGAGATGTGCCTATCCTGTGCCCCTTGTATAAGCCCTAGCTCTCATTTTGCTTCTTATCCCCTGATGATATTTATCTGATCTGTTTCATTGCCCTAAGAAAATTATAGCTGCTTAACTTAAGACACACTGAGATTTAAACATGGAACAATATTGTATGGATTATCCTCAATGCGCACGCACACACACATGCTTACACAAACATATATGTGCAAACATATATGCACATGCACATACAAACATGCACACACACTAGGTTTTGAACATCATAACTTAATTTGTTCATGACATTGCTTTCCATTTTCTCTGGAATTTTGGTTAAAAATCATGTGGGAAAGAAACATGCTGGCTTGTTTTTATCTTCAGTGATTTTATTTTCAATCTTCAATTCTGAGAAGAGTAATAGACATGACTAAGTTCTTAATAAAAATGTGTTAATTCTCTGAAGAATCCTAGTAGTAAAACCCTCAAGCCCAGGAAAATTGAGGCAAGGAAGGACATTGAGGCTTAATGAGTACTTGTAGAATATTTCTTACATCATTAAATAAAGATTTGTTGAGTACAATTATTCCCTGGACATTCAGTTAAATTTACCTTTGAACTATAGGTTTCTGTGAGTTTATTTTTAAATTAATAATACCGTACCCACACTCTATAGTAAGTTATGTCACCAATTATGGTATTAGTGTCATGGTTTTCTGTACTCTCAAAATTGATACGTTATAGGCCTTGCCCTCTTACCTCAGAAAGTGATGTTATTTGAAGATAGGGTCTTTTAGCAGTAATGGCATCAAAACAAAGTCATTAGGTCACACTTCAATCCAGTAGTACTTATATTATTATACCCAAGGAAGGCTGACAACAGGAAAAATAGTCTTGCTAGGGGAGAGCACACCAATTGATTATCAAATATTAAGCGATGTGTCCTGAAGACACACATACAAGTAACATACTGACTGAGCAGTCTATATTTAGAAATACGCATAATAACAATTCATGAGAAAAAGAGGCCATGCATGTGGTGGCATGGCATAAAGGATGGTATGAAGGGGGAAAAGGAAGGAGGAAAATTATATAGTTTTATTAAAATCTCACAATAAAAATATTTTTAAAGGGGGAAATTTTGTACATAGAAATCAGCACTCATGGGAGGGACACCATGTGAAAATAGAAAAGAGAGAAGTTTGAGACTAGAGAGAAATCTAGGCTGAAGTTTTCCTTCCCTCCACATGGAATCAGCTTGGGCTAGGCAAGCTGGTCAGTCCTTGGTAGGTAACTTGCTTGGCATATGTGAAATTCAATCAATAGCAAAAAATAAATAAAATAAATAAAAATAAAACAACAAGAAAATAAAGCCTAATTCTGCCAGTGTCTTGAACCAAGGTAGAGAAAGGTGTCATGTAGCCCAGGCTAACTTTGAACTCTCTGTGTAACCAAGGATAGCCTTAAATATTGTCCCTATATCCCCAGTGGAAGTTCATAATGTGACACCAGCATCGCCTGTTTCAAACAACACAGTTCTATAGTGTAACCCACTATAATTTGACATGTTGGTATAAGTGCTCTATCATATTAATAATATTAAGATAGAAGGAAAAAGCATCGAGTAATCATGTAATACTGTGATTCAGAAGTCAGAGCTAACAATTATTTCTATACAGAGATTGGCTCAGAATCCTAAAGGCAAGCATCACTCTATAAAAATGGAAACCTCAGCAAGAAGGCTTGTCAAGCAAGAATCTGGCAGGTAGAAATACAATTTAGTGTTTCAGACTAGGTGTCATGGTATAGACATGCTCTGTACCTACCTTGCAGCTGAAAAAAAAAAAAAAAACTTTAAAAACCCCACTGAGAGGGTGAAATGTTGGGATGTGTATTAGTCCCCTTCTGAGTAATGAGAGTCTTCTCACAGGCCTGGAGCTGTCTATAGGTACAGGATTGACCATACCCAGCTTCAAAAATTTAAAAAAAAAAAATATATAGATGATCATTAAAGAGAACAAATTCCAGTAGCCCAAGAAGGTGAGTTCTTTCTGCATTACTGGAGCTGATTACTAACAGGAAAATATGTGAAATAAAAGAAGAACAGTGATCATGAGACTTATTCGTGGACAACCAAGAAGCTACTCCCTACGTCTTTGCTTTATTGCAAAGTTTCTTAGCACAACACCTGTGTATAAGATCAGAAAAGGTGATAGGTGGGCCAGCTGTTATCTTGCCTTTGAGGGGCAATTTAAATAAGTCAAGGTTTCTTTGGATCTAGTTGTATGAGAGAAGTCCTCAGCAGCAATAACAACAACAACAAATCAGGAAGGAACAGTTAAGCTAGAAGAGCAGAAGGAACGTGAGAGATGAAGGCAAAAATGAAGCTTCAACTTAGAGAGCAAACAAGCATACTCGTAAAACACAAGCACTCTAGAAAGGAGCAGGGGATAACAAACCACCTCCCAGAGGACACTCTCTTGTCAAGAACTTTCTGAAACTGTGAACCCAAGCAGCAGGCTTCCTTAGTATGACCACAACCTGTTGGTGTTCTGCCATGAGTATGTAAGGTTTGCATAGTTATTTATATTAACTCTTTTTGGAAAAAATAAGATGAATACAGCAAGAATCATCGTCCTGCTTTCACAGATGAATGGACAATGAACTTCAATAGTTACACTATCTGCTGTCATGAATTCCTAGAGTCAAAGGAAACCAAAGCATCACTTTTCACATTGTGCTGGACACATGGAACTCAGCAAGGAAACTAGACCTATTTAAATCATGGTGAGAGGAAAGCTTCGAAATAACAGCAAAACAGGGTGGAGTATGACAAGATCAAGACCAAAAGTATTAAAAGTGGCATATTTTCATAAGTTATTCCAACTGCCATTTTATTTATTTAACACATTTATTACTTGAACTACATGTTACATGATAGATAGATAGATAGATAGATAGATAGATAGATAGATAGATGATAGATAGATAGATCAATAAATATTTCACAGTTGTAAGTATTTGGATGTTTCAAAAGTTGGGTTGTTAATTCGAAGGACCCAACTTCAAGGAGGTATTTCAAGCAATGGACTGAAATGTAGACAGTAAGGCTACACTATGTATTTTTGAGGCTCTAGACAATTGGTTAAGAGCATCAAGGGTACAGGAGAAGAAGCAGCATGATTGAGTTAGGGGATCTTAGGAGACATAGATCCCGAGTCCAAAGAGATCTTGCTTCCTTAAATGTACTTCCTTTACTTCTGGAGTTCTTTTCTCTTTCCCTGGATTCTGAATAATATTTGTTGGTGACTCAAGTTACTCTCACCTCTGTAGGCTGAAGACTGAGACAGAAGGAGTTCTGTCAACTATAATTCAAAAATTGTTTCTTTCAAACCTTAATAATAATATATTTACCTATTAAAGAAGGGTGCTTATATATATCATCTTTAAAAGCTGATGGACACTTACAGGCTTTAGATATCTATGCTGTGAAAGCCAATGGTTTCAGCTGACCATTACCTAATCTCCCCAAAGCAATTCTCTAGGGATGACGAATTTCCTGTGATGAACAAAGGAGAAATCAATACACTAAAACCCAGTAAAGTACATCTTCTTCCTAGACAATGCTAGCAAGTCCAGAGAATTTTCTATGAGCTAAGGAAGTAGAGACTCCACCAGCATCTACTAAGCTGAGGTTATATGAATCTGGACACTGAATTCTTGGTTCTCTGTCTTCTCTCTTGGTGCTTAAGGGTACCAATTTTCTTCCACAGAAATGACACTCTGAGAGACAGATGACAGGATCCCTGATAACCATCTCATCTCCAGTGTTCAGAGACATAAGACCTTCTGACTGCCAAGCCTGTCCCCTGGTAGCCTTTAGGTGTTGGGACTCCTCCATGGAGTCTAAACTTCAAAAGCCCAGACACTTCATCGGAGAGACAGGCATCAACTCTCTCATTCTTATCACTGCCCTGAGTCTTCACTCCACCAGAGCCATGCCAGCTTCTCTTATCATCCCTCAATCACTTTGTAAGGGCTTTTGAGTCCTCAACACCTGGTATCTTTCTAGCAAATGGAATAGAGTGGACCTTTCCTTTTGTCATTTTGCTCAAAAGATTTCCCTTCTAAAGAATTAAGTTGAATCCTAGGGGTTTTGGACCTAACTAGCAGGAAATCATCTATACCTAATGACATAGAATGGAGCCTAGGGTCCCTTTCCCTACAAAGAGGCTACTGTCACTCCATCCACACCTTTTCATCTCATGAAAGGTGTTGGTAGTCAGTGTGGAGTTGATGGAGGTGAGCTGGGCTCAGTGAGTCCTTTCTGAATAAATGGGCTGGAGGCACTCAAATAGGTCTCAAAAAGCTGGCCCTGCTCCCTTCTCCTGGTATCTAGCAGGAGGAACTATACAGCCACTTCAATGCCCAGCATCTTCTCTGCCTTTTCCTGGAGGGGACTCACTTGTAGGGACTTCCATTATACTCCCTAGGGTATACCTTGAAGCTGGTCTGATTTACAGACACTCTACTTTTGAATGGTGTGTATGGCAAAGACCAAAAGTGTGGTGCAGAGAGGCTCCAGTATTTGTTAGCAAAACACAACAGGACCTTCTCTGCCTTTTTCTGCAGCACAGTCCTTTTTTAGCAAGACTCCTCGCTCCAGATAAACAGACCCTCAAAGCATCGTTGAGTTTTATGAGTTCTTGTCTCTATCCTGTTATAGTGATAATCCTTTTGTATTACTTGACCTGGAGGCTACTATTCAACAGGGCTGAGCACTTGTTGGGCCATCCTATTCACAACATCCTGGTTTAGCTGTTCTCCACTAGCTCACTGGACAAAATCGCTTTGCTGTCTCTAGCCTGGAGATGCAGGAACGGTGCTGGGGTAGGCAGGTTTTGCTCTTCACTCCCACTGCTTTGACTCTCTTTTAAGTTCTTCCACCTGAACCCCTGGCTTCCAAGGCACCAAAAGCAGCTTCCCTTCTTTTACTGTCTGGTTTCATAGTAGTCCAAGGGGCACCCGAAAGGTCCCTTGATGGGACCTTTTGGAATTACTTTCACAGTTGTGACTATTTTGGCTTTCTTTATTTAACTAATATGGATCTCCTCTTTCTTATTCTAGCTCCCTTACCAGAACTGTAGATTCAGATTCAATTCATGTTGAAATTCCACCATGAGATTTTTCTGTTCCATTTGACTATTGGTGAAGGGGTATGGTGTATGGAAGTACAAATATTTAGTGAAGTGATTGAAACTACATCTTGGCCTCTTTTTACAGTGGTAGTCAATAACCTTGACTGTCCTGGTTTAGGGCCTCAGGGGGAAGCAGGTGACCTGGCCAGCTGCTAATCTGGTGTTCCCAGCTCTGAACATAAGGGAAGATAGCAGTCGGCATAATCTAATGTGTCATCCTATGGCTCCCTAAACATACTGTTTACCCATTTTGACTTTTTATTTGTTCATTTAAAATGATTAAATTATACTCCATTGTTAGGCAAACAACAACAATAACAAATGTGGTGAATACACTACAGTTGTTGAAAGGAGTTGAGACAGGCTAACACAGAAGCATAGTATTTGCACTGGTCTGGGTTTTGTTTCTAGACTACTGAAAATATACACTTGCCTCCACTTAAGAAACTATGTTGTATTTAAAGGAAAGGAGTCAGATCTGTTCTCTCTCTCTCTCTCTCTCTCTCTCTCTCTCTCTCTCTCTCTCTCTCTCTCTCCTCTCAGTCTCTCTCTCTTTCTCACATATATATATGAAAAACAACTTAGCTGACATGACATGTCTAATGACACAATTTATGAAAATTTTTAATATGATGAATTTTTAATATGATGAGCAGTAGATTTTTATTGACATCAAGTATTTTCCATGGGCTTTACTGAAAATATGAAATCACATTAAAACTATAAAGATTCCTGGTAATCCTTGCATAAAATGATGAATTGTGGGAGTAAATTCTGATAACATTAAGTCAAGGATAAACCTATGCTGCAAACAGCAAATAAGCATGCAGCCCATCTCAGAACACAAGGACTTGCTGACAAATGTACAAATCTTTGAAGAGCTATGTGTTGTATTATTTCCTCTAAGAAGCATATACTGTTAGGAACTTAAGTCCCTGTGCAATACTGCTAAGAGGTGCAGTTTTGAAGAGAGGGTGAGGCCATGAGGGTGCTTCCCTCATTAACAGACTAATGCTACTCACAAAAGGCATTGACGCTGCTGTGTTTAGGCAATTTGTTCTGCATTGGCACGGTGTAGCAAGAAGCCCCTCAATGTATGAAACACCTTGATCATGTATATCTCTGTCATCAGAGCTATGGGGAACCAACTTTGTTTTCGTGAGAGTGTGTGGTATACGCAAATGAGTGAACCACAAAGACAGAGCATGTGGCGGCCAAAGGGCATAGTCAGACTTTTTCTTCCCTCATACTCTTACTGACTTGAGACAGGGTTTCTCATTGAATATGAAGCTAGAAGCTTTGGTTAGATTGGCTGAATATCCAGTCAGCAAGTTCTTGGTTTACCTGTTTCCATCCCCCAGTGCTGGGCTACAGGCAGCTATACCTAGCTTTCAGATTTAGGTTTTTGGGTCTTGATGCTTGTCTTAATTTTGATTACCATTGCTGTGAAGAAACACCACAACCAAGGCAACTCTTATAAAGGACAACATTTAATTGGTTCTGGCTTACAGTTTCAGAGATTCAGTCCATTATCATCATGACAGGAAGCATGGCAGCATGTAGGTAGACACGGTGCTGGAGAAGGAGCTGAGAGTTGTACATCTTGATCCAAAGGCAGCCAGGGGTAGTTTCAAAGCCCACTCTCACAGTGACACACTTCCTCCAACAGGGCCCCATACATTCCAACAAGACATACCTCCGAATAGTATCATTTCCTTTGGACCAAGCATATTCAAACCACCACAGTGCTTTCAGAGGAAACACTTTTACCCACTGAGATATCTCCTCAACTCCCTAGTTTCTTTTCTTTATAAATTGCCTAGGTGTGGTCTTTTGTTTGTATGGCATAAAATGAACAGGTCACACTGGGACAATAAAGGAACTCAGATAGCTCTCTGTGCATTTACTGCTCTCCCCTCCATAGAAATTTGATATAACTATTTATCTTTATTAAAATTTCACCTATTTTATAACCAGTCTCACTTATAAAGAGTTTTCTGTGATGTTGCTCTTTATACTACAACTTTTTTCTGTGAAGGGCTGGATTACCTTACTAAATGTTAGCCCAATGATCTTGGACAGTTCCCAAGCATCCTTGTCATGAATGCAGGTGTAAGAATTTCCAGGTACATAATTTAACACCACTTGGGATTAGAAACTACAAAATAAACATGCTGCACATATGTTACAATGTCTCAATTGCTATTTTCACTTTAAAAAACTGAAATCTTTTCCTTGCTCTTGAGGAAATTGCTGATTTCAACATTCCCATCATGAGGTAAGATTAAGTGTTGAGAGTCATTTTTCTATCTCTGGAAAATAGGAATGTAGTCTGGTTCTGAAGGAACACCTGCAGATTCACATAGGTTATGTGTGTGGTATCTTAAAACAGGATGGTTACATTTTAAATCATATGCCTTGTGTCAAGTTGGATTCATGAAACATCAGGAGTGGAAGAGTTATTGGAGAGCATTTCATGTAATTCTAGTTAATGGTAAAGTATTACCAGAAACATGAGGAAAGTTTAGAAGAAACCAAGGCCAAGGGAAGCATACAAGCAAAGTAAACAAGTGGTGATGGCAAAAGAGAAAGCAGAGTCTCCACTTCTCTTTCCATGGATTTTTATATGTGTCAAAGCAATACATGAATAGAAATGTATATGGTAGTTACATAAGCTCTTAGAACTATAAAGATTTGGGACACAGGCGCATGTGCACTCATACACACACACACACACACAGAGGCAGTTACTTGTCTTGCTTATCTTACCTTTTGATCTCATTTCCTAGAAGAAATCTCTTTAACTCCTGGTTCTTACACTGCATCTCCATGATTTTCTAAATGATGTGTTGCTATGCCTGCTTCTTGGTTGCACTGTCTGCTTGTTTTCAGAGATGCATTGTTGATTTCTGTTCACTGCTCAGTCTCATGATCTTCCAGAATAGCACAGTTCTTAATTATTCTGGGTGTGTTGCCAGGTGGGCTAAAGATGACATTTCCCAGGTGCTGTCTCAACCCAGCCAGCTGTAGCCCTGTGACCGATCATGCATTTAACTAGAAAACACTTTGTAATCATTTTGAATAATTCCCTTAAAAACAAGGGCTGGGGGAATTCCTTTCAGAGGTTAGGTAGTACACAAAGTATGTAATTCCAAAAGATAAACAATATTTTAAAAATAGGTCAAATTGTAACAGAGTTGTACTACAGTCATTAAAAAAAAGAAGAAGATAAATAGTTAGAAGAAGTCATCCCTGAACTGAACACAGTGCTTGTTATACTTTTGCCAACATTTCAAGAGAAAAACAATGGCAAAACCTCTAAGGCTGGAAAAAGAAGAAATTACCAATTGCACACATTTGGGAGGAGAAAGAAAGGGGTTAATTATTTAATCTGAAAGTAGCTCTGTTGGAAGAAATGTAGAAGGATGGAGTCAATTGAACCTAGAAGAAATAGAGTACATAAGCTGGGGAGATAGCTCAACCAATAAGTGCATAAAGTGCACCATGAAACCTGAGCTTGATTCTGCATACACAGACATGGTGGGAAATTGGAGCCAGGCAGGCTTTAGGGCTCATTGGCCAGAGACCACAGCCTAAATAATTAGCAAGCCACAGGTTCCAGCAAGAGACTCTGTCTCAAAACACAAAGCAGACAACTCCTGAGAAATATGTAAGGTTGACCTCTCCTCTCCATAAAAATGTGGAATTACAGCACAGCATCTGTGTAGGTTTCCGGAGAATTTTCTGGGAAGTTAGGCAGAATTTTGACACAATGACTGGGATATAAGAATACAAATTAAAGACCAAAACTCTCCAAGGGCAGAGGCTCTGGTAAATTACCACAGTTTAGTTGGAGGCTGTGAGGAGGTACGGATTAGAATAAATAATGATTGAGAGAAGGATGAACCTTTATAGGAAATTACAAGAAATTGAGCTTTTAATCATTGCTAGTTTTCATTGCTTTAAGTGATCTGGGATTTCTAGTGAGTCTAGCTCTCTCCAGAAGCAAAACAAATGTCTCTCAAAGAAGATGCTAGCATTATCCTCATCTTATTATGTTGACAATTAACAAATTGGTTATCCAGGACCAAAGAAGTTATCGCTGATATTATATACATACAAGTAACATTATACTGACTGAGCAGGTTATGATATATATTATATATTTAGTCAAAAAATATGTGTGTGTATGATATATATATTTAAAAAATAAATGTTACATATTTGAGAGAGGAAAAGATGATATATAGAAGTGGTGAAGGAAGAAAAAGGAAGGGTGGAAATGCTCTAATTTTATTTTAATTTCAATATTTTAAAAAGAATCTCAAAAAAAATACCTAAATGCTATCAAAAGAAACAAAATTAAAAACTCTAATACCAAAAACAAAATTATTAATATTGAGATCTCAACTATGTTGGTAGTTTATTGTACGTAACACAACACAAATGAATAAATAGAACAAAAGACTGGGGAGAAGGAGCTGGCTCAGTGGTCAAGAGCTCTTGCTGCCCTTACAGAGCACTGGAGTTTAGTTCCCAGCACCTACAGGGCAACTTACAGCCCTCTGTAATTCTAGCTCTAGGGGATCTGGTTCTTCTGGCTTCTACAAGAAGGGTACTCACATAGTACACTTAAATACGTGAAGATGAAATATTCATTCATACACATAAAATAAGTTTAAAAGTCATTTTATAAAGAATATAGGAAATTGATGGAAAATACATAAAATGGTCAAATGCAGAAGATAAAGAATATACAGCATTCATTCTATTTATAGAACCCTCACAAGTAGTGAAAGTAGACATTGGAAGTAAAAAAGGGGGCTGTCCCTTAGAAAGAGGAAGTAATAGGTTGGAGGACACATAAAAAGGGATTCTGTGGTGCTGGTGATAATTTATTCCTTCATCTTTATTGTGGCTACTTAAGTTGCTAATTGTTGGGAGCTGACTTCTAGCTGAAAGCGGCTATCATCTTTGCAGCCATCTCAAGCCATATACCCTGACAAGAGACTTGTTTTCAACAGCCCACAACGGCTGAGCACACTCTGATAAACACCTTGTTTTTCTCACATATCTTGTTTTGCTGTTTAGTGCCTCCAGCAGCTAGGCTCTCCTGGTCTCTTCACTGCTAGCTAAGTGCACGTGATATCCACGCTGCAAGGCGCATGACGTAGTGCTTTCAGCTGTGCTTGTCCACGAGGGCAAGGCACGTGGTAAAGGGTATAAATACCCAGAATTTCCTTTCAATAAATGAGACTTGATCAGACTTCCTGTCTTGTCTCCATTCTTCGCGTCTCTCACCCCCACTCTCTTTCTTGCTAGACCCTGACCTGAGGACCGGAGCAGCTGAACAGGCTGTTACAAAGTGGCTCCCGAACTTGGGGCAGCTCCGGCGGCTACAGCTAATATAGTAATTCTTTGATGTGTATTTATAACATAGCATTATTAAGTTATAAACCAAAAGGCATTTTATTTTTCTGCTACCTAGAATATAGATAACACAGATAGTTCTCCAGCAAACACTCTGGTCTTTAGAATAAAGGTGATGGGCTAGATTGGACTTTCAAAGGTTTGGGAGTTCCTTACTACTAGATGGAACTTCCACAGTGGATCTGGTATGTTTGTTTCCAAACTTCCATAATGGGATGTTCCATAAATATCATTATTTAAGCCAGTCTTCTTTGTATTGTGTGTGTGTGTGCGCGTGCGCACATGTGTGCATGCATGTACCTGTGCTTGCACCTACGTGAGTTCATATGTACCAAGTTCATGTAAGAGCCCATGGAAGACAGAAGTGGGCATCAAGGCCCCTGTAACTGGAGTTGAGGGATATGGAGTTACAAGCCACCATGACCACGTGAAAGCTGGAGAATGAACCTGGGCCCTCTGCAAACACTACAAATGCTCTTAACCGTGGAGCCGTCTTCCCACTTCCTTCTTTGTAATTATATATTATACATAGTCAAACATAATTAATAATATTCAATTGATAATTGTACATCATACACTCTTATCTGATGATTTCTGCTCCTCTTTTCCCATGTTCCCAATTTAATAACTTCTCATTCTTTTGTTGTAGTACTAAGTGCTATAATTCACACTTTCAGGATGTAAATACATGGAGATGGGGACACATGTTTAGGCACATCCAGATGGGAATGCTTTGGTATAGATTGATCCTCTACACCATTCTTGCAGTTCTGTTTCTGGACATTAAAGTTGCTTTGCCAAATGGCAGCCTTTCTGGTGGGATCAACTGAGTGATCTTGAAAGTATAACAAAAACAAAGGCAACAGAAAGTTACAAATTTAAAACTTATAGTCCATGCAACAACAAAGTCCATTCTGTCCATATAAAGCTGATTAGTCATTGAAAATTGATTTATCATAAAGAATGTTTGAAAGTAGCTCAGAGCATCATGATATAGGGCACAAACTTTTTTATTGGGTATTTTATTTATCTACATTTCAAATGCTATCCCCTTTCCTGGTTTCCCCTCTAGAAACCCCCTATCCCAACATCCATCTTCCTGCTTCTATGAGGGTGCTCCCCCACCCAACCACCTACTACCACCTTCCAACCCTGGCATTCTCCTACACTGGGGCATCAAGTCTTCACAGGACCAAGGACCTCTCCTCCCATTGATGTCTGACAAGACCATCCTCTGCTACATATGCAGTTGGAGTCATGGGTCCCTCCATATTTACTCTTTGGTTGGTGGTTTAATCCCTGGAGCAGAGACTGAAGGAAAGGCCATTCAGACACTGCCCCACCTGGGAACCCATCCCATATACAGACACCAAACCCAGACACTCTTGTGGATGCCAAGAAGTGCTTGCTGACAGGAGCCTAATATAACTGTCTCCTAAGAGGCTCTGCTAGAGCCTGACAAATACAGAGGCAGATCCTCAGAGCCAACCATTGGACTGAGCACGGGTTCTCAATGGAGGAGTTAGAGAAAAGACTGAAGGAGCTAAAGGGGTTTCTAACCAATAAGAAGAACAACAATATCAACCAACCAAGCCCTCCAGAGCTCCTGGGACATAAACATTTAAATTTCGTGTCAGTGTATCTTTTGTACAGGCAACAGACCTTGTAACATTTTTATTTATCATGCTTGTACCGTGTTGACACCCCAAGTACTCTCCCCTTCCCCTACACCCTCTTTTCTTCCTCTTCTTCTTTCTGAATAGTCTCTATTATTTCTTATCCAAAATGTAATATATTTAAATATTAGAATATTAATTATATACTGGCAACAATGTTTGAGAAGAATAATTTCTTAGAGTATATGTTTTAGGCAAAAAGTAAAATTATTAAACAAATTTACATTGAGAAATTAAAAACTGTTCTAAAACATTGATGAGAAGAATCATAGATATATGTTATAATTTTTACATTCGTTATTAATGATTTTTATGTTTCAAATTATTTACAGTGTAATTGATCTGCTTTTGAAATAAAAAAGCTGTTAAACCTGGAATAAGTACATTTTCATAGAAAACTAAGAGAAAATTTTAGCAGCCTAAAGTCCAGTGTGATCACTCTGAGATCCCCAGTGTTATCACTCTGAGATCCCCAGTAAAGCAAGGTAGAAGGTAGATGTGTTGCTTATGTGTCTCCACTGTTTTATATAATAATTAAAAGAATCTAAGAGTAAACATTTAGAACTCTCAAAACAAAAGCAGTCAGAATCTTAAGCACCATGATAGACATGTCCAATTAACTTTAAAAAAAAAAGCAAAACAAAGCTCCCTGTTGCATTTCATGTTATGATTAGAACAAATGCTACACTTATTATATGCCTGGACTCTAAAAGACATAATAAAGCATCTCAAACCATAAAAGCAATGCTAATTTAAATGAAATTTGCATAAGTCCAAGTGGGAATCATTAACTGTAAGACATTAATTAAAAATAAAAAACATAAGCTTTGTGTTAGTCTGAGTAGCAATATTTCCTGTGCTGAGGAACGATCGTGCAGTCTGTCACAGATACTCTTAATAATGTAACTCATAAGGCACTGCCTTCCTGATGTGTTCAAAGTTTGTGTTAGTCACTGTGGGAAATGCAAGTTCCATATTCTCTGCTTTAAGGACACTTACAGTCTGCTAGCAAAAATGAACACAACAATTGTGGAAGGTTACCAGGGAGGTGATAAGAGAGATGTAGAATCAATATGTTCCAGAAGCAAAGAGAACAAAAGAACTGACTTCATCATTAATGCAAAAGTGGAAATGAACTTCTCAGAAACCATATTAGCTGACGGCTTCATATTAGTATCTGTTAAAGCTGGAGTAGAGAGAAAGATAGTAAGAATTTCCACAAATAAGAACAGATAGGAACACAATGAGGTTCAACTTAGTGAAATAAACAAACAGGAAAATGTGGGAGAAATCATGGAGCCCCCAAAAAGTAATTGTTCAAACTGTAAGTAACTACTGGGCAAAAGCCAAGAAAGCATCAGAAAACCATAACTGGTCAGAGACGCAGAGAACAACTGACTGGTGGAGATGCCCAGCCCCAAGAGATGCATGTACAACACAGCTCTAGCATCTGATGCTCAGTGAGCACTGAATAATAGGGAGCAGAAAGAGTGTCATAATCAGAGGGGCAGAAAGTCTGCTGTGACATTGTGTTTCCTACAAATGACAGGGAAGCGACATCCAATCATCTAGCTTCTTAAACAATACCCAAACAGTGACTACAATGACTAAAGTAATTTACATGCTGACACGGAAGATGGAAATGTCAAGGGGCTTCACCCCCAGACAGGGAGCTAGAGGCAACTCATGACTGCTGAGAAAGAGAGAATTAGTTTTCCCCATGGATGAGACCCGTAATTGGTCACCTGATACCAAGTGGTCAGTCCTAGAATCATATGCATACAAATAACACCAAATGTTGTACGTAAGTTGTATGTGTGTGTGTGTGTGTGTGTGTGTGTGTGTGTGTGTGTGTGACTGTAAGAGGTTGGAAGTAGTAAAGGGAAGAGGAGAAATGATGTAATCACATTTAATCTTAAAAAATCTAAGGCAACTGGAGCTTAGGGTAGTGCCTACTGTTAGAGTCTAACAACCTGAAAACCTAAGTCAACAGAGGATGGGAAGGGACCTCCAGAATCCAGGTATGAGAAAGATGACCTCTAGTGAAGCTCAACTAGAAAAGAACAGTCCGTTAACTCAGAGAAAGAGGGAAAACTCTCAGAAGTAAAGGAGAGAGCATCAACAGCCAGGGTAAATATTATTTATACAAATAAGATATTACTTAGTTAAAAATAATGTGAGAGTATTGTGGAAAGAAAAGTTGAAATACTCAGTATCCCAGAGTCACATGAAGAAAATAAAACCATGCCAACCAACTGGTAGTAGTGTGCCTTCTCACAGAGAGGAATGACAAAGCATTTCAGAAACAGTGATAATTCATAAGCAATAGATTGATTCTGGCTAAAGGGAATTGCCACTGAGTCAAATGAAAACAGAATAAACTCATCTACTGTATCCCATATGATGAAATATTTGTTCAGAGTCAGGGGTTTATCTGAAAGAAGCAGGGATTAAACATTTTAAGTAGTATGCCCAAACACACCTGGGATAGTCTTAAGTAGTAAGCTCTGTGGCTATATTCAGAGAATATCTTGGTGTGCACTTTTTTAATGGCAGGTAAATTCATTGTAACATAGCCTCATGTTTCCAAGTCTGGTGATTGCATCCTTGGAAAAGTGTTGATTGGGAGTAATTTGAGCTCCCTGGCCTAGTGTAGAGGGCTCGAACAATCCATCATCTAGTAGATGAGGTGTTTGGAGACTATTGCATGTCTGCTCTGATCATGCCACATCAAGACTGGAAGATGTTAAGTTATCATTTAGCTTATCATCTAGGCTATCTACTCCTAGTCTCCGTTTTATACATCCTTTAGTGCCAAAAAACATAGTCTAACTGCCATATTTTGCTTAAAGAGAAAAAAATGTTAGTTGATGCTTGAAATGTAATCGTCTGAATGACCGTGTCATAATTTTCAGCTCAGAATCATCTTTCTGGGCTGGTGACATGGCTCATCAGGTAAAGAAACTTGCCATTGTGCCTGAAAATCTGAGTTCAGTCCCTTCATGGTACAAAAGGGAACCTGAATCATGCAACTTCCTCTCTGATATATATACACACGCTGTGGCATAAGCTCACATGTGTGCACATACATATATGCCTGCACACACATTCAATAGATAAATAAAATTTAATTTGATTTTTAAATTAAATTGATTAAATCACCTTTTGATCTCCCAAAAATCATACATTCTAAACATAAATAGCATAGCTTTTACATCTCCTAAAAATATGCAAAAGTTTAATAAAACTGGATGGGGTGGTACATGGCTTTAATACCAGCACTTAGGAGTAGAGGCAGTCAACCACGATGAGTATTCCAGGCCAGCTCACTATGGTCTACTAAATGGTGAGATTCTGTCTCACAAAACAAGCAAATAACAAAATAAAGACATAATAAAATATTATTCATACTCCAAAAGATAACTCACATTCTTATCACCAGAGAGATTTATAACCCCAGCCATAGCACTGCTCAGGACTGAAGGAGTCAAGTTCACCTGAGAATCTTGCACAGGTTGCTACTCTCTAAGCATGAGGACTGAGACTCAAGCATTAGATGGCTTCCACAGTATCGGCTTGGCTAATCATGTCTGAAGTAGGATTTAATAGCCCTTTGAGGTCTGATGTCCAAACATCATCCAAGGTCAACTCAGGCTGATGTACTGAAGTTTCCCTTGTGTACCATCCTCCCTTGCTCTACTATTTCTGCAGTACTCTTTTGTTTACTTTGCTCTGAATCCCCGATTATGCCTCCTTCTCCTGAGCTCCTGAACAACAGACCTTCGTGGTTTTCTAAGAGTCCTTTGTAGTTACCAGTAAGCTCACAGAGGCTAATAGCCCTACCAGTTTGTGCTATAATTCTTAGCACAACCTTTTACTACTTAACAGATATCTAATGATCAATCTAAATGACAATAAACTCACTGCTGACATCTTATTGTAACAGTTTTATGATGATGTCTAATCTTATGATCTGCTTGCCTCTGTCTCCTCAGCATATCATACCAGCCTGCACCACCACAACTGGAATACTTGTGGAGAGAGGTGGGAGGGTAGTCCAGGGGAGGCTATTGGAGGAGAGATAACAAATACTAAACATATTCAGAAAAGCCTTATGGAAACTCACTATTTTATAAGCTTTAGATTTAAAAGTTCAATTTGACTTACCCTTCATATGAGACTATGCTTATCCCAGAAGCCATAGGTTACAATAATAATAATAATGATACCCTAGTGACAGTATGACATTCTACCTCTCAAGTTGATTATCAGACCCCTGAACCAATAAAGGCTATTGTCATTGCTCTTGGTTGCCCACCAGAACTTAATGGTAAGTCTCAATTGTCTAAGATAGCACATACTTTGGTCAAAGGACATGGAAAAATCAATTCAGAATTGATCAGGAACCTACCTCCCTATTGCCTTCCTTTCAAGTACTGGAAGATGCTATGCTGGGTTGTAGGAGGATTGAGAGTCATCATTACCCAGCTGCAAACCATGTGTACTGCAATAATGATACTCATGGCAAGATAGGCCTATAGGTACAATAGTGGGACAACTGTTATAGGAGTAATGACCATTTTCTGAATGGATTTAAGGCCAGCCCATTGCCCTGCCTGCATCCCCAGAGGCCTGCTCCCATCAGGAACCACCAGGTGAGATACTCCCACCCCAACCCCCTGACCTCCAGTCCCCACAAGGAACTCCCAACAACAGTAACTGTACTTGCTCCCCTGAACTCCATTTCCTGCCCCACAACTCTGCCTGCATTGCCAGCGGCCTGCCAACACCAGAGACAACCAGATGGCTAAAGGCTAGTGTAAAAAAACCATCAACAAATGCAGGAGCAATCTAGCACCACCAAAATGGAGCTATCTAACTACAGAAAGCCCTGGATATGCTAACAAAGTATAAACACAAGAAAATTACCTGAAATTCAATTTTTTTGTTTTGTTTTTTGTTTTTGTTTGTGTTTCACTCAAATAATTTTTTCTTTTTTTATTAGATATTTTCTTTATTTACATTTCAAATGTTATCCCTTTCCTGGTTTCCCCCTCTAGGATCCCTCTAATCCATCCCCATCCCCCTGCTTCTATGAGAGTGTTCCCCCACCCACCCACTCCCACCTTCCCGCCATGGCATTCCTCTATACTGGGGCATTAAACCTTCACAGGACCAAGGACCTCTCCTCCCATTGATGCCCGACAAGGCCATCCTACATATGCAGCTGGAGCCATGGATCCCTTCATGTGTACTCTTTGGTTGGTGGTTTAGTCCCTGGGAGCTCTGGGGAGACTGGTTGGTTGATATTGTTGTTCTTCCTATTGGGTTGCAATCCCCTTCAGGTCCTTCAGTCCTTTCTCTAACTCCTCCATTGGGGACCTCACGCTCAATCCAATGGTTAGCTTCGAGCATCTGCCTCTGTATTTGTCAGGCTCTGGTATAGAAGATGAGAGAGGCCTTTAAGGAAATAAATAAAGTCCTGAAAGAAATACAGGAAAATACAAACAAACAGATGAAGAAAATGAACAAAACTGCTCAAGACCTGAAAAGGGAAATAGAAGCAATGAAGAAAACACTAACTGAAAGAATTCTGGAGATGGAAAACCTAGATAAGAGAACAAAAACTACAGATAAGAGAACAGAAACTACATTACCAACAGAATACAAGATATGGAGAGAGAATCTTATGACTTAGAAGATACAATAGAAAACATTGATAACATCCATCAAAGAAAATGTTAAATCTAAAAAGTTTCTGACATAAAAATACATAAAATTTGGGACATTATGAAAAGGTCAAACCTAAGAATAATAAGAATAGAAAATATTTTCAACAAAATCATAGAAGAAAATTTGCCTAACCTAAAGATATTCTTTTAAAAGTACAAGAAACATAGAGAACATCAAATAGATCAGACCAAAAAAGAAAATCCTCCCATCACACCATAATCAAAACAACTAAATGTACAGAACAACTAAATGTACAGGAAAAATATTAAAAGCCACAAAGGGAAAAGGCTGAATAACTTATAAAGGCTAACCTATTAGAATGACACCTGACTCCTCAACAGACTTCAAAAGTCAGAAGAGCCTGAATAGGTCTCTTGTAGTTTCTAAGAGACCACAGATGCAATCCCACACTACAATAACCCAGCAAAACATTCAATCAGCATAGATAAAGAAAACAGGATATTTCATGACAAAACTAAATTTAAATAGTATCTTTCCACAAATCCAGCCAAGTACAGAAGATACTAGATACAAATACAGAAGATACTAAAATAGAAAATCCAACACAAGGAAGTTAACTACACCAAAGGAAACAGGAAATAAAAAACTTCACAACAGCAAAACCAAAAAACACACATGTACACACCACCACCACCACTACCACCAACAACATCAAAATAATAGGAATAAACATTCATTGGTCATTAATGTCTCTCAATATCAATGGATTCTACTCTTTCAATAAAATGACACAGACTAAGAGAATGATAGCAAAAACTGGAACTATGATTCTGCTGCATACAAGAAACACACACTACCATATATATATATATATATATATACACACACACACACACACACTACCTCAGAGTAAAGGGATACAGAAGGATTTTCTAAGCAAATGGACCAAAAAAGCAAGCTGGGGTAACTATTCTAATATCTAATGAAATATTCTTTCAACTAAAAGTAATCAAAAGAGATGGGAAAGGACACTTCATTTCATACTCATTAAAGGAAAAATGTACCAAGATGATATCTCAGTTCTGAATGTCCATGCCCCAAATGCAAGGGCACAAACATTCATAAAAGGAACATCACTTAAGCTTAAATCACACATCAAACCATACACATTAATAGTGGAAGATTTCAATACCCTACTCTTGCTAATGGACAAGTCATACAGACAGTAACTAAACAGAGAAATAATGAAACTAACAAGCCTTTATACCTTTGTAAAGAAATTGGAGAGATTTCATACTAGCAACTTAAAAGCACACCTGAAAGGTCTAGAACTAAAAGAAACAAATATACCTAAGAGAAGTAAACTGCAGGAAATAATCACAGTCAGGACTGAAATTAATAAATTATAAACAAAGAGAACAATACAAAGAATCAACAAAATCAAGAGCTGGTTCTTTGAGAAAATCAACAAAATAGACAAACCCTTAGCCAAACTAACTAAAAGACAGAGACAGTATCCAAATAAACAAAATCAGAAATGAAAAGAGAGACATATCAACAGAAATTGAGGAAATCCAAAGAATCATTAGGTCTTACTTCAAAAGCCTGCATTCCCTAAAGTTGGAAAATCTAAGTGAAATGGATGATTTTCTAGACAGATACCACTTATCAAAGTTAAATCCACATCAGGCAAACTATATAAATAATCCTATAACCCCTAGAGAAATAGAAGCACTCATTAAAAGACTCCCAACCAAAAAAAGCCCAAGACCAGATGATTTTAGTGCAGAATTCTATCAGTCTTTCAAAGAAGAACTAATATCAATATTTCTTAAATTATTCCACAAAATAGAAGCAGAAGAAACATTGCCAAATTCATTCTATGAGGCCAAGTCACTCTGATACCTAAGCAACAAAAAGACTTAAGAGAGAAAGATAATTTCAGACCAATTTCCCTTATAAACATTGAAAAAAAGTACTCAATAATATCCATGCAAACAGAATCTAAGAACACATCAAAAACGTCACCCACCATGTTCAAGTAGGCTTCATCCCAGGGATTCAGGGATAATTCACAATACAAAAATTCCTCAGTGTAATCCATCATATTATAAAACTACATGATCATTCCATTAAATGCTGGAAACACCTTTGACAAAACCCTACACTTCTTCCTGTTAAATGTCTTGGAGAGATCAGGGGGCTACAAGGTGTATACCTAAATATAATAAAGACAATATACAGCAAGCCAGTAGCCAATATTAAATTAAATGGAGAGAAACTTAAATTGGAGCAATTCCACTAATATCAGGGAGAAGACAAGGCTGCCCAGTCTCTCTGTATCTGTTTAACATAGTACTTGAAGTTCTAGCTAGAGCAATGAGACAACTAAAGGAAATCAAGGAATACAAATTACAAAGGAAGAAGTCAATGTATTGCTGACTATTCATCGATGATATGACAGTATTCATAAGTGACTCCAACAACTCCAGAAAACTCCTACTGCTGATAAACACTTTCAGCAAAGTGAACTAAAAAGATCAGTAGACTCCTTATAGAAATGACAAATGGGATAGATGAGCTGAGAAAGAAATTAGGGAAACAACATCCTTTATAATATCCAAAAATAATATAAAATACCTTGGTGTGACTCTAGCCAAGCAAGTGAAATACCTGGATGACAAGAACTTTAAATCTCTGAAAACAAATTGAGGAAGATATCAGAAGTTGAAAAAAAGATCTCCCATGCTCATGGATCAGTAGAATTAAGAAAGTGAAAATGGCCATCTGACCAAAAACAATCTACAAATCCAATGCTATTCCAGTGAAAATTCCTACGTAATTCTTTACAGACCTTTAAAGAGTAATTCTCAAATTTTAATGGAAAAACAAAAACTCTGAATAGATAAAACAATCCTGTATAATAAAAAATTTTCTGGAGGTGTCATTACCTCGATCTCAAGGTGTACTACAGAGCAATAATAATAAAAATCACATAGTAGTGGTATATGAACAAACAGGTTGATTAATGTAATAGAATCAAAGTCTCACACACCTATGTTCACTTGTTTTATGAGAAAGAAGGCAAAACTATACAGTGGAAAAATTTAAAAAATGAAAGCATCTTAAACAAATGATGCTGGTCTAACTGGATGTTTACATGTACAAGAATGCAATTAGACCTGTATCTATCACCCTGCACAAAATTCAAGTCTAAGTGTATCAAAGATCTCAACATAAAACCAGACACAGTGACTCTAATAGATGAGAAAGTGGGGGAATAACCTTGAATGCATTAGCCTGGGAGAGAACTTCCTGAACAAAACACCAGTAATTCAGGCACTAAGATCAACAATTAATAAATGGGACCTGATAAGACTGAAAAGCTTCTGTAAGGCAAAGGACATGTCAATAGGACAAAACAGCAGCCTTCAGAATGCAAAAATATCTTCACCAATCCTGCATCTGATGAGGATTAATATATAAAATATATAAAGAACTCAAGAAACTAGATACCAACAAACCAAATAACCCAATCAAAACATGGGATTCAGAGCTAAACAGAGAATTCTCAATAGAGGAATTTTAATGGCCTAGAAACATTTAAAGAAATTCTCAGCATCCTTAGTTGTCAGGGAAACGCAAACCAACACAGCTCTGAGCTTCCATCTAACATCCATCACGATGGCTAAGGTCAAAAACTGAAGGGACAACACATTCTGGCAAGGATGTGGAGCAAGGGGAACACTCCTCCTTTGCTGATAGGAGTACAAACTTGCACAACCACTCTGGAAATCAATTTGGCGTTTTCTTAAAAAATTGGGAATAGTTCTACCCCAAGACCCAGATATACTACTCCTGGTTATATGCCCAAAAGATGCCCATTATACCATAAAGATGCTTGCTCAACTATGTTCATGGCAGCTTTATTCATAATATCCTGAAACTGAAAACAACTTAGATATCCCTCAACTGAAGAAGGTATACACGAAATATGGTACATCTACAGAATGCAGTATTACTCAGCTACTAAAAACAAGGACATCATGAAGTTTGCAGGGAAATGCATGGAATTAGAAAATATCATCCTAAGTGAGTTAACCTAGTCCCAGAAAGACATTTGTGTTATACACTCACTTATAAGTGAACATTAGCCATAAAGTACAGGATAACTGTGAGATAATCTATAGACCCAAAGAAACTATGCAATAAAGAGGGCCTAACAGAGGATGCATGATTCTCACTCAGAAGAAGAAATAAAATAAACATTGGAGATGGGGGGAGGAAGAGAATAGGGTTAGAGAAGGGGTGAAGGGGGTGGGGATCAGGTGTGGGGAAAGGGAGCTCAGGAGAGGGCTGAGAGAAAGAATGGAAATTGGTGGATGCCATCTCTGGGGCTTGCAGGGAAACCTGGGACTTGGAGGCTCTCAGCAGTCTATGGGGTTACCCTACCTGAGGCTTCTATCAACAGTGGATATGGAGATTGAAGTGACCACCTCCTGTAGTCAAGTGGGACTTCCAATGAAAGGATGAGGACAAGAGCCCACTCACAAAGACTTCAACCCAACATTTGTCCTGCCTACAAGATACTCAGAAATAAAGATGCAGCAGAGATTGAGGGAACAGCCAACCAGTGACTGCGCCATATTGAGACCCATCCCATGAGAGAAAGCAAACCCCTGACACAATTAATGATATTCTGCTGTGCCTACAGACGGGAGCCTAGCATAACTGTCTCCTAGGAGGCTTCCTCCAACAGCTGGTGAAAACAGATGTAGAGACTTACAGCCAAACATCAGGTGGAGCTCAGAGAGTCTTGTGGAAGAGTGGAAGATAGTAATGAGGGAGCTAGAGAGGTCAAGAACACCAAAAGATCTACAGAGTCAACTAACCTGGGCCCCTGGGGGTTCACAGAAACTGAACCACCACCCAAAGATTATACATGGGCTGTACCTAGGCTCCTTATACATTTGTAGCAGATGTGCTGTTTGTTCATCATGTGGATCTCTAACAATTGGAATGGGGGCCGTCTCTGACTCTGTTGCTTACCACTGGATTCCCTTCCCCTAGCTAGACTGCTTCATTGAACCTCAGAGGGAGAGTATGTGCTTAGTCCTATTATGACTTGATGACCCAGGGTGATAGCCAAGTGGGGCTTTCCCTTCTCTGAGGAGAAGAGAAGGAGGTAAGAGGGAAAGGGATTTGTGAGGGGGATTGGGAGGAGAAGGAGGAGGAAGTTGTGATTGGGATGTAAAGTGAATGAATAGACAAACAAATAAATGAAAATACATTATATAAAATTCTCGATGAATTTTTTAAATGGGGAAATTAGATTAAAAACTTCTTATCAATTGAATTTATACTAATAGAGATTAGGATGTAATTTCTGAAGTAAAAAAAATAAAGAAAATATCTTTAGGGGTCCTATTTCATTAATAAGCTGTTTGTTGACAGGTGATGTCCTGAGATATATTTAAACACATGGGCAATTTAAGCAAAGGACCCAGGGCAACAATTTTGATCAATTGTCAATATTTGTGATAGGAAAAATTGGAGGCATCAGAAAGCAGAAAACATACTATAAAAGGCAAGAAGAAACCAACACATTTGAAACACAGCAAAAATATTTGTAAGAGGGTGCGCAAATACACGCAAAGGCTGCAGAGCTCAGGGGACCTGCCTGGGATGGTCGTCCTGGCTTTACAGGACACCGGGACTCCACCTCGCTGTTAATAGAGCGAAATCTACAGACTGACTCTATGTTCATTTTAATAAATAAGAAGATAAAGCACCATTGACAAAGTCCTAGGCAACAGCTGACTAGATTATTATCCTTTTAACCTTGAAGTGTAAACGGTGGTGTGGTTACTATGGTCAAAATCACATTGGTATGTAGCTGACTTGAGATTTTGGATTCATAGGAAACTAGAAAATGTGCTTTTTTTTTTGTCTCTCTCATAGAAGAAGCCAAAATACACAAAATTGTAATGTGGTATTTAGAAAATGCCCATGAGAATAATTCAAGTAAAACAATTTCCTGAAGAACCTTCCAGAGTGAGTCTCCTGGGTTGTCCACTCTATTGCTCCCTGTGGACGGAAGACTGTATATACTATATATGAGTATTCATTAATGTTCCCCAGATTTCCAAACACCAGGAGGAAAGAACAGGGTTCGCTTCACATGAATACAGGGTGTTTCTAGACACTAAAGACTAGAAGCAAAAGAAGAGGTTGCGGAGGCACAGACATGTCCTGGGAGATGTGTTTTACTAATGTTAGCTTTAAGGTAAACACCACAGAAATTTTTCTCACTTCAATCAATTCCCTTCCTTGTGAGCAGGCGCCGATCCTTACTAATATAATCTCTATTTACCAGCTGCTCTATCCATTTTGCAAAAGCTGCCGTGTTGAACTGCAACAGCGGGGAGAGAATACTGAGGAGAGTGCCAACACTTAATAATCAGGGTTTTCTTATAGCCACTGTGAAATTTACCGTCTGTAAGCGTTAGAGGAAGATGCTATTGTAAAAATAATACTACACAACTATCCGTAGATACCACGAGGGAGTTTGGTAATATTGAAATTAGAGACAGTGGAAGAAAATAATAGTTCCAGGACTGAAAGCCTCCCAGAAACAAGACTATACATTTCTGACTTCTTAGCTATAAAATGTTCAGCATGAAGTGTTGATCTGCTCCGTTTTGTTTCTCCTCTAGTTATGAACCTATGAGGCACCGTTCCTATGAGAATACGCCAGTGGCAATTATGTATGTAATGTAGTCTCCCGTCTGTAATTTACGTGGGACATTAAAGTATGAATATGAAAAGAGCTTACCTTTAATAATTAAGGCCTCACTGCTCCAGGTCTGACTTTGATAGAAAGTAGTGCTTTGCAGAGTAAAAACCTCTTTAATTCCCTGTTAAAAAATTGTCGCTATTTGACCCCTTTACACCTGTGAGAACAGAAATTTCTTGTGGTTACATCAGTGTAAAAGCTAAGGAAAAACTTTCAAAAATTCTAGTTTAAATAGAATTTTTTAAAAAATCTGATATGAATATAATTGCTCATTCTGAAAACTCCCAAATGCCTTCTCAAATCCTGAGTCTCTTTCTACTCTCTTTCTTGAGTCCATTGAAGGTGAAGAGGCTGGGCAGCCAGTGCCAGCCTCAGCACTTCCCTCCCCTCAGCACCCCCTTGCACTCACAAAAGCTTCCCTTCACCCACCTTGCTCCTTCCTGACCTTTCAGAGGAGACACACCCACTCCCTAATGCAAAGCCCCTCCTGGGAATGCCAAATGCCAGCCTGAGAACAGATAAGCAGCCACCATGTTGCTGAGGCTGGCACTCTCTCTGATAGATGACTAAGCACTCCCCAGCACAGAAGGCTTCTGGCCTTGGGAGAAGCAGAGAACCACACATCCTTAGAAAGATTAAGCCAATTATGCATTCCCAGACAGCTGTTACTGGTTTGTAAAAACACTTACCCCTGATAGCACCATAAAGGCCAAAGGAGAAACCCTCCTCAATTGCAGGACCTCGCCCCCCGCCTAAACAGATGGAATTGTGTTTGAAGAATGACTTTCCTTATCTACCATGTAACCCTGAAATCCCAGAATCTGCTTGTGTATAAATTCTCTAAGCCCCTAGACTCAGCATCACAATCCTGCCCTGCGCAGTGGGAATGGATTGCGATCCAAACCTGGTTCAAATTTATTAAAAGACTCTTTGCCTCGCTGGATCAGATCTGGCAATTCTTTGAGTTCTCCTGGGGATCCCGAGACCTGGGCATAACAATGGAAGCATCCACGTACTCAAGGAGGCATACAGCTTGTGAATGTGGATTTTAGGTGCCTGTTTTCTTTTTTTTTTTTTTATTGGATGTTTTATTTACATTTCCTATGTTGTCCCCTTACCCCATCCCCCACCCACCCAGGAACCCCCAATCCCCTCACCCCTCCTCCTTCTTCTCTGTGGATGTAACCTCTATCTACCCCCCCACTCCCACCTCCCCACCCTCAAAATTCCCACCCCCTGGGGCATCCAGCCTTCATGCAGTCAAGGTTCTCTTCTTCCACCTATGCCCAGCAGGGCCCTCCACTCTTACATATTCAACTGAAGCGCTGGATCCCTCCCTAAGTGCTGCCAGGCTGGTGGTTTAGACCCTGGGAGCTGTGGTTGGTTGGTATTGTTGCTTTCCTCATGGTGCCACAAATCCTTTCAGCTCTCCTTCAGTCTTCACTCTAACTCCTCTATTGAGAACCACATGATCAGTTCAATGGCTAGTTGTGAGCATCTGCCTCTGAGTATGTCAGACTCTTGAAGACCTCTGAGGAGATATCCATATCAGGCTCTTATCAGCATGCACTTCCTGACTTCCACATCAGCCTCTACCTTTGGTGATTGCACATGGGATAGATACTCAGGTGGAGTGGTCTTGAAACGGCCCCTCCTTCAGTTTCTGTCCCTCACTTTGTCTCCATATTTGCTCCCTTGAGTAACTTGTTGCTCCTTCTAAGAAGGACCGAATCACCCCCACTTGGTCTTCTTTCTTTATGGGCTTCATGTGGCCTGTGAGTTGCATCTTGGGCATTTCAAGGTTCTGGGCTAATATCCAATAATCAGTGAGTGAATACCATGTGTGTTCTTTTGTGATTGGCTTACCTCACTCAGGATGATAATTTCTAGTTCCATCCATTTACCTAGGAACCTCTTGAATTCATTGTTTTTAATAGCTGAGTAATACTCCATTGTGTAAATATACCACATTTTTTGAATCCATTCCTCAGTTGAAGGACATCTGGGTTCTTTCCAGCTCCTGGCTATTATAAACAAGGCTGCTATGAACATAGTTGAGCATATGTCCTTGTTATATGTTCGAGCATCTTCTGGGTATATGCCTAGGAGTGGTATAGCTGGATCCTCAGGTAATGCTATGTCCAATTTTCTGAGGAACCGCCACACTGATTTCCAAAGTGGTTGCACCATCTTGCAGTCCCACCAACAATGGAGGAGTGTTCCTCTTTCTCCACACCCTCGCCAGCATCTACTATCACCTGAGTTTTTAATCTTAGCCATTCTGACTGGTGTGAGATGGAATCTCAGGGTTGTTTTGATTTGCATTTCCCTGATGACTAAGGATGCTGAACATTTCTTTAGGTGCTTCTCGGCCATTCGAGTTTCTTCCGTTGAAAATTCTTTGTTAAGCTCTATACCCCATTTTTTAATAGGGTTATTTGGTTGTCTGGAGTCTAATTTCTTGAATCATGCCGTAAGTAGGTAGACTTCCAAATCAAAGCCAAATGCATCTTTGTCCTGTGTGTATTGAATCAGTGCATCCATTGACCAGAGATCTTCATATCACACCTGATTCTTTAAAAATCTTTGTGAATGTGGAAGAGGAAAACAATGAATTAATTAAAAGGAACAATCGAAATATATAATCTATCTGTATTTCATGCTGTGATAATATTTGTATTAAATATGAGCATAATAATCCAACCAGAAGTCATGAGCTCTCTTCAGTACATTTGTATGATTGAACATGACACAATATTATTTTGTTTTAAATAGTATTTCTCTGGGTAGCCCTGGCTGTCCTGAAACTCACTCTGTAGACCAGGCTGGCCTCAAACTCAGAGATCCTCCTGCCTCTGCCTTCTAAGTGCTGGAATGAAAGTCATGCACCACCAGCTGGCTCACAATATTATTGTTAGGTGGGTACTTAGACTTCAGGTAGTTAGGAATCTAGTGTCCCCTGGTACTTACACAGAGATGGCCTGACAAAGAAGTTGCTGAGAATTTAAATTTTGTATTGCTCAATTTGTAATTGAAAGCCATGCTGATAAGAGAGTGCTTGACTAGACCCTAGGAATTGCCAACTCCCAAAAGCAACTGCTGTCTAAGCCAGCAAGGATCCTAATGTCAAAGAATCAGAATACAGAAAATAAGACATAATTAACTGGCTGAGCTGTCTAGAAAAGATGTTCCATGTCAAGAGCTATGAGTTCCTATCATCGTTCTGTGTAATTATGTATATAACTTTCAAAAGCCAATTGTCCAGCTTCGAATAACTCCACTGTTGAAATAAACTTTATATGACTACATAAATCCTTAGTACATCTTTGTTAGAGACTTGGTATTTTCATGTCATGATCACGTGACGAAAGATGACTTATTATATTTGACAAGGTGATAGTAGAAAAAAATTAGCTTACAAATTTCTAGTAAGTTTAGTCTTCGGAAAGAAAACAAAGTTAAGACATAGCTGGCTTTTAAAAATATTTCTTTTATTTTCTGAGATTATTATATAGTCTCATCATTTTCTCCTATCACTTCCTCCCTCAAAGCCTCCCACATACTCCTCCTTGTTCTTGTTGATATCTATGGCCTCTTTTTTCACTAATTGTTGTCATATATATATGTATACATATATATATGACAACAATATATATAAATATGATATTATATATATATATATATATCATATATGATATATGTTCCTAAATACCTAAGTAAACCTGCCCAGTCTGTATAAAGTTATTTGTATGTTTTCATCAGGCATCTTAGGGCTGCATTGTTCACATCAATGAACTGAATCTTAAATTTAAATCAACTTCTACCTCATAGGTTCCTCCATACACAAGGGACTCTCACCCTAGTTCAAGTCTCCCTCAGCAACACTGTCTTTTTAAAAAACTGATTCTTGCCACAAAAACAAATCTCTGTATTCAAGAACTTGTGACCAATAGATATACATAATTGTCAGCAGTCAGAAAGGCAATGAAATGTTCTCTCACACAAAATGTGAATGCAGAGTTGAAATTGTAAGACTGAATTAAGTAATGTGGTTCTAACCATGCAGGAATTCTTTGCGAAATACAGATTCTTCTAATTTTCTGGAAATAATCCTTCATGGGCCTTGTTGCTCCTAAACAGAAAAAGCTCTGACTAGACAGTATTCAGGAGTCTTACTTTCTCGATGATGTACATAAGTGTATTTTGAGCTGGAAAAGATAAAGATACATAGATAGATGATAGATAGATAGATAGATAGATAGATAGATAGATAGATAGATAGATGAACAGACTGACTGACAGACAGATAAAATTGCTGGATATATGATCATATTTATTAAAAGTCTAGAAAAATGTATGGCCAACTATGAACAGAAATTGTCTTTCTATGAAGATACTATATTGGCTTTCATTCTGTCCATAATAAATGTGTCTTTAAAGTAGTTTGTAATGCTGTGAATTCACTTTATAGTGGGTAAATATATATTTTCTTATTTTACAAAACAAGTGTTCTCACATCCTCGTGGAGTCTTGTAGCGAATATATCGGGCATTATTAAAGTGATGCATACTGAATGGTCAATTTCTTGTAAAAATACTAATCACTCTGCTGTTGTTTTTCTTTAATTGGAGGTTTTGTCCTTAATCACTAGAATCTCTAGTGTATGCATTACATTACATAATGTAGTGAAACTAGCCAATAAAATAAACACTACAAGTGAAAATTGTTCCTGGTCATTTAAAATAGCTCGGTATTCTGAGGCTTTACATATACTAAAAGGTGAATATTTCATGTTAAACAGGTAGCTAACAGGCCATTAACTACCAAGGTCTCAGTTCAAACCATTTCATGAGTCTTGGCTTTTCAGGTTCATTCTGAATGAATTTTATAGTTGTAATTAAAAGATTTCCCTATTTTATTGCTGGAAAACCCATACAATTTGAATTACAGGACAAAGATAAACCAAGCTAGAACTGAGCTGAACAATCTCTCCCTCCTTACTGCCTACCGTTCATTGTCAAAAGACGCTGTGTAGACTAGATGGAGAAAATCATCAATGGTCTTACCCAAGTCTATGGACTTTATGGGCTGCAATACTCGCCTGTCAAGCAAAGTGTGCCCATAGGCACTGTAGTGGCCTGACTTATGATATTGGTAAAACTGACTGCTTTCTCAACAGATTTGAAGCCTGCCTCACAGGAAGGAATTCACACCTGATCAAAAGCTCAGGACTGAAGAGATGGGTCAATTCATAAAGTGCCTTCTAAGAAAAACTGGATCACTAGAACCCACCTAAAAGAGATGGGCACAGGGCACATGCCTGAGAGTCCAGTGCTAGGAACAATGGAAGGCACTACAGTGAATTTCTACAATATTTCTGAAATTGACCAGTCAATCTAGCCAAACCAGTGAGTTTCATTTTATTGGGTTTCCCTGTCTTAAAAATGTGTGAAGGTGGAGAGCAACCGAGGAATACACTAAAGGTCAGCTTCTGTCCCCTGTACACATGCACATACGGGTACATGCCTACCTCATGTACCTGTGCACACACCAAGTGTAACACATGCTGACAACACACACACATACACACACACAGAGTCTATAACCTTGGAAGTCAGAGACCCTCTGAAGAAACTACTAGTGTTGTTTTATTAAATTGATGTGTCAAATTGTCTCCTGAGTATTTATGTTCATTCTGATGAATTAATGCTACCCTATGTCTTGATCAGAGAAGCTTTTTTTTTTTTGCAGTGGACAATAGTTAATGCACAGATTCACGTGGAAGATATTAAGAATGTATCACTTTTGAGTGTCCAGCCCTAAATGGAACCTTTGTGTCATCCTCTACTAGGTTCTGGGAGCATCTCAGAAGCATGCGCAGAGAATGTAAGACCCAGAGGAAGGGGAGAAGTGCTACGTAATGTTGTTTTTTTTGGACATGACATAGTTGTTGCTCTCCTAAACTCAGAGCAATTTTGGTTCTCCAAGCAAGACCTAGAGAAGATTGAGCTTGAACACTTCATCCTGGGTGAGAATAACTCAAGGGACCCCCCACCTATCTTTGAGGAACTATTGTCAGTTAATGGTTGCAACCTCATTCTCTTCTTTTGTTCTTTTTCATTTTTTTTCTTATCACCTCAAAAACTCCCTTAACTTTGAAGCATGGGTTTACAATTAAAACCTTAAGTTCAGGGGCTGATGAGATGGCTCAGTGGTTAAGAGCACTGACTGCTCTTTTAGAGGTCATGAGTTCAAATCCCAGCAACCACATGGTGGCTCACAACCATCTACAATGAGATCTGATGCCCTCATATGGGTATCTGAAGACAGCTACAGTGTACTTACATATAATAAATAAATAAATCTTTAAAAAAAAACAAAAACAAAAAAAAACCTTAAATTCAGAGTCACTTTGCTTTTCTTCTTTAATTTAGATGCTTTCAGCTGCTGGACCACATAAGCAGTCCTGTTGCTTTGGGCAGCATTTAGATTAGTGATTCTCAACCTTTGGGTGGGGACCTGTTGAACAACCCTTTCACAGAGGTCACCTAAGACCACCAGTACACACAGAGATTTGCAATATGATTCATAACAGTAGCAAAATTACAGTTATGGCGTAGTAACAAAAATATTTTTATGGTTGGGGTCACCACAACATAAAAAATTGTATTAAAGGATCTCAGCATTAGGAAGGTTGAAAACCACTAGTTTAGATGATCTGCTGAAGTCAGGAACATAGAGCAACTTGTCTATGCTCAGGTATCACCTGGAATGGGGTTCTGTATAAGTAATTGAAGAGGCAGATGTTCACTGTTTAATGTCTTGGTGCTCACTCTCACTGTTTATGGAAGGTATGTACTTGTCTGACTTTAATATTCTCATGTATATCCATGACTTGTCATGAGAAAAAAGGCAGGAGAAAATCCTTTCAATAGGAAATGTCTAAAGATGGGTGCACTAAGGAATTGGCATTGTTTCCAACAGAAGCACTTACTGATCTTTTTATTTTCCTCAACTGTGACACAGCAAACTTTCAAACTCTATACTACTTCCTGAAATTCTCCTTTAAGTGGGAGCTTTTACCTTGTTCCCCAAACAAGTTGTCTGTGTGACCATGAAAAAGTTCATTGTGCGAGGTGAGGGCTAGGCTATGGCACAGGAGTAATGACTCAAAGCCCGTGAGGCTGAGAGTTATCTCGGTATTTTTATAGTATCTAAAGTTAAAGGTCATGAATCATCCCTTAGATATGCCAATTATAGCATAATTCTGCCAGATGGAATAAGAGGGAATTGGGTGCGTGATAATTAAGCTCAAAGTCTCTGCCAATAGACTCAATTTATGATGTGCCATCTTTGAATAATGTTCTTATTTAGAAAGCAAAAACGTATATGCTTCACTGAAAATTACTTGAATAATACACTGCCTGTCCAGGAGAATTGTAACATTTCAAAACATTAACACTAAACTCAGAATAATGTAGTATTTGGTAAATTATTTAATAGGCAAAATGTTATCTTTACTGATAAGTTTAAATTTTCAGTATAAAATATCTCAAACCATAGACTAAGATGGATTCCCACTCTCACAACTCTGATTTAATAATCACCAACTAATTTCCATTTCTGTTTTGTAATTACCCTTCTCCGACACTGGATGCAAAACTCAGGTGTCATATGAGCTCATTTGGTAGCATTTCATGTGTATTCCTGAAAAAAATCATTCATATAGCTGCAATATATTAATATATATTAAACATTATTATATTAAACATTTAGGCCACTAGAGATATTTTATTGGTTAAAAGCATTGGTTTCTAGTGACCACACTGGTGGCTCTGAACTGTCTGAAACTTCAGCCCCAGAAATCCAACATCTTCTTCTGGGTCTCTGTGGGCAACTACACTCATGTACACATTCACGTACTCATTCCTACATGTAATAATTAATAATAAAGTAAAATCTTTAAAACATTTAGGTTCCAATATTTTAACATGAAAAGAATATCTAAGCAATAATGAATCAATCTTTCAGTATTATCCGATGTGATATATTTTAGTTTTCACACTTACTTTCCAATCTATAATAATTATAAAATATGTGTATTTCCCAAGTTATTTCTTTGAGTTTGGATGCAATATGTTCATCTAATGACACATTGCTTTATTTCTTAAATTTATGTTAGCTTGTAAGCACTTTACCCCCATTTTTTTTCTCTTTCCAACTTAATTGCTAAAGAAGCTAAGATGTTTGCATTGTGGTCTGGACTTTGGCACTGACTCATCTGTAGCCATTTGGCATGCTTCAAGTCTGGATTAATAAGTAATCCACCTCGTTTAAATTAGCAGTTGGTTCTAAAAGCCTGAGCCAAATCAGGGCTCTTTTTCACCCCAGAATATTTCATAGGTGTGGTTGTGTTATAGCATCTAAAGGCACATGCTGTACAATATTGCTTATTTCTGTGATACACCGTCATTGATTAATTGATTAATTCCAGGAAGTCATTAGGAGTTGAAGGATGACACTTTCCTTCTATCGTTTCTTGTTCATTTATAACGTGAGCTCCTTGAACAAGAAGAAACATTTTTTTCTACCAATGACTTTCAAAGGAAATGTGCAATAAATGATTCTCTCGTTGCTTTATTTACTAATTTCCAACTGCTGCAAATTAAGAGGCATTTGGTTTAAACTCTGTGTAGAGCACAGAGTTGTTACTTTGTGAGATGTCTCATTTGTTTGTTTGTTTGTTTGTTTGTTTGTTTGAAACAGGGTTTCTTTGTGTAGCCCTGGCTGTCTTGGAACACACTCTGCAGACCAGGTTGGACTAAAACTCAGAGATCCACCTGCCTTTGTCCCCAAGTGGTGGAGTTAAAGGCATGCACCAGCACAGGCAGGCTTTGTGCTGTTTCTTTTCAAGTTTACAACTCTTTCATTAACTGCTTAGAGAAATGCAGTTTTGTGACTCTTCTGTGCACTACGTATTAATGACCTTTGCCCCTTTTTCAGTAGGACTCTTTGTTTGATCTGAGCAATTTATTTTATAAAAAATTAAATATAGATATATATATATTTGAGGGTACTTATACTATATTTATATATAAATATATGACGTATTGATAATACATATGTACATATACACATCAGGTATATATACCTAAATATATAAATACAACCTATTCAGCCTCTATACCAGTATGTAAATACTCTATGGCTAACTATTGGATAACTAATTGGGAGGCTCTTCCTTGAGACACACCATTTCTCCTCCTCTCTGACATCCCCAGTTACCCTTAGTTCTTTGTCTAGAGTTGAGGCACCATGAGCTTTCTCTTCTTCATATTAGCCTGTGTATGTCCTAATTGTTCAGATCTACCTTAGGAAGCCATGCTGATGGGACTCCAGGAGTGTAGCCTCTCTGACATTCCTAGGAGACACACCCTCATAGCAAGCTTCCTGTCCCTCTGTCTCTTCCAGTGTTTCTGCTTGTGATGGATCCTGAGCCTTAGTTGTAAGAATTGTGATGGAGAGGTATCCACTGTGACTCAGCATAACACCATCTCCTGTTCTCAGCTTTTGACCTTGTGGTTTTCTGTAAGAGTCTCTGCTTGATGATAAGAGTAGCTTCTTTGATGTGTGTTAAGAGCAGTTTCAAGAACGTGTTAATCTTTGTACTGTTCAATTCAGTATTCATTGCGGTTAATAGATGTTTGCTTTTTGCTTTTACTTAGCTGCTTTTTTCAGCCTTTCATAATACTTTCATGAAAATGTTCCGGTGTTTTTCCTTTGTTTTTCTTTTCGTGGCAATTGAAAATGCAATCTGAGAATTGAATTCAGTAAACTAGTGAGACAATACTCACTTTAATGCTTTTAATTCTAAGATACACTTTACTATATTAAAATTATTATTGGATTATATTAGGTGCTTGCACACTTGGTGTCCATCCCCTGATGTGTGATTTCCATAATTTAGTGTGCTCCAAATTAATAAAAGGTAAGCAAAGACAAATGCATACAGGCCAGATGTTATAGACAGAAATGATCTTGTGTGTTTATTTTATTTTGATTAATAGTTGGTCATTCTAAGGGGCTGAGCCTATAATAAAACTAAAAGTTTCCTGACAGACAGTTAAAAATCAGAGAAATAATTCATTTTTACCTGTAACAGAATATGTGATGATTTAAAAAAAAACTTGTTGATTTTAAAGTTGAGACATTGTGCAACCAAGAGGAGGATTCCATATGCCTAGCACTGATTCTGTGGAGACCATTCCAGCTGCTTCACTGGCTCCCAGGTGCCCAACAGGGCACGCTGTTCAGAATCCCTCTGCTTGGTATTCAGTCTGAGAAATGGATGAACACAGTTTAGTGAGTCACAAAGGAGAACAGCTTTCCATCTACATCTTAGAGGAGAAGTGAATGTTCACCCTCTGACCTATTGCAATGCTGTTAATTATCCTAACAAGTACTGGTCATGTATATTTCATATTTCTCTCACTACCTTTCAGTAGAATTGCTGAAACCTGGAATAAAACCAATCACATTTTATTCCTATCTAGTTATACTTGAACTCTCTGTCCCATATCTCTCCCAGGCTTGTCAGGAGACAAGCCCTTGTCAGCCTTCTTCTCATCAAATGCTGCTTAAGATTCCTTTACCTTTGTGACAAGGCAAATACCTTCCTATGGTTAGTATTCTACAGAGACAAATGATCTCCAAAGATGCTCATGTTCGTAACCCCGGAACTAGTGTGTATGGTACCACACATGAGGGGAAGTAAAACTGAAGATGGAAATAATGTACCTAATCAGCTTCCCTTAAAATGCAAAGATCTGTATGGATTATCCAGTTTAGCTGAGTAACATCAAAACTGTCATTACAAATGGAAATCAGTGTGTAGGGTGTGGAGCGATGGCTCTGTGGAGAATCGATACATCTCCATCACAATTCTTACAACTAAGGCTCAGGATCCATCACAAGCAGAAACACTGGAAGAGACAGAGGGACAGGAAGTTTGCTATGAGGGTGTGTCTCCTAGGAAAGTCAGAGAGGCTACACTCCTGGAGTCCCATCAGCATGGCTTCCTAAGGTAGAGCTGAACAATTAGGACATACACAGGCTAATATGAAGAAGAGAAAGCTCATGGTGCCTCAACTCTAGACAAAGAACTAAGGGTAACTGGGGATGTCAGAGAGGAGGAAAAATGGTGTGCCTCAAGGAAGAGCCTCTCAATTAGTTATCCAATAGTTAGCCGTAGAGTATTTACATACTGGTATAGAGGCTGAATAGGTTATATTTATATATTTAGGTATATATACCTGATGTGTATATGTACACATGTATTATCAATATATTATGCTGCTGCCAAGTTTGGTAACCTGAGTTCAATTTCTGGGCCTCAAATGGCAAAAGGAGAGCAGTGATTTCCTCAGGTTGTCTTCTGACCTGCCTGGGGGAAGGGGCTAACACACACATACACACACACACACTTATGCACAAACATGCATTCACACATACATGCTACTCACACACATACACATGCACCCACACCACAGCACAAACACTAATAAAATAAAATGAAATAAAATGTGAAATCAAAGAATCAGGAGAGCAGGTCAGAGTGATGAGCCATGAAGAAGGACTCACAGACCACTGCCGTAAGATGAAGGAAGAAGACAATGAACTAAAAAAAGAAATCGGACGTCTACTACTCAGTGACAAAGGCACACAGACTTCTTCAGGGACCCCAGGCAAGACACAACCTTCACAGCGTGGTTTTAAGTTGGTGAGGTCTCTGCTAGCGTTCTGTTGAACTGTAAGGAAAGGCATTCATGCCGAGTATGGCACAGACACTGCAGACTGTAGTGACTGGTTATTGTCTCTATAGGACATCAATGTGCCCTCTTTCTTGTCTTATTCCTCACATGGTGGTGCTTTGTGCCACTACTGGATTTGTGTAGTTGGGGGCAAGAAATGAGAGGAAGTCGGTAGGACTGCACCTGGCTCCAGGCATCTGCTGGGTTGATTGGGCTTCATGACCTTGGGAAGTTAAACTTCTTAGAACCACACGTACCCTGGACTGTCCGTTGCACATAGGAATCTCCTTTTGAATATTTATCCCAATTATAATTGCATAACCAATTGAGTGCTTAATTAAACCTATGTCTTTCGTTTAAGTAATTGCCTCCTGGGGAGAAGGAGTTCTGCAAACCTTGCCAGCTACTTCTCTCCCTAGTATTAAACCACATTAAAAATCTTTGACAGGCAAATGGATTTGAGTCGATTCACCACTTTAGTTGTGATAAAGACAATAAGATACCAATGTGGGGCTGGTGAGATGGCTCAGTGGTTAAGAGCACTGACTGCTCCTCCAGAGGTCATGAGTTCAAATCCCAGCAACCACATGGTGGCTCACAACCATCTATAATGGGATCTGATGCCCTCTTATGGGTGTCTGAAGACAGCTACAGAATACTTAAATATAATAAATAAATAAAAATTTGAAAAAAAAAAAAAGATACCAATGTGTTCCGTAGGGTAACAAAGCCTTACTTCTTCTGTATCAGGGGACTGAGTCCTCAGGAGATTGCCAAACCTCCTGTTCTCAACCCACATTCTTGGTTTATTGTGTTTGTTCCCTTGGCTCTCCCGATAAGAAGTCATTTTCCTAATAGCTGTGTGGAGGAGCCCAGAGTTCCTCTCACCCAGCACCTCCGCTTTGATAGGGTCCCCAAAAGTCCAGAGTTGGATATGCGTGGTAAAGAAAATACAAATCTAATGCAAAATGCTCTATGGATCTGATGTTGGCTAGGCAAACAAAAGACCACTTTTTAATTTACAGTAAAAATTATGTCAGGAGGAATGATTGCATTTTTTTTTCCAATAGGCAAGAAAAATATTTTCTTTAGGTACCAAACTTAGAGAACAGTTAAAGATTATATAATAATTTATAACAACAGAATACATCCAAAAGGTAGT
Organism: Grammomys surdaster; assembly: GCF_004785775.1. Taxonomy (NCBI): domain Eukaryota; kingdom Metazoa; phylum Chordata; class Mammalia; order Rodentia; family Muridae; genus Grammomys; species Grammomys surdaster. Next base: position 4,153,829 of record NW_021604592.1, read on the forward strand.
TTTACAATCAAATAGCACTCAAAATAATAAGTCTCTTGTTTTGAGGCATCTAGAGTGGATATTCTTTGTACAGTGATTTATTTATACATCAATTATATCTGTTATGACTCTAATCTCAAACTGAAGATGGTTTGAGGCCTATAATGTCAGCATTTAGAAAGCTGAGACAGAACTGCAAGTTTTAAGTCAGCCTGGCTACCCAGCTCCTGGCCAACCCAGACTACAAACCCCAATGCATCTAAACAACTTCTGTTTAAAACTAGTGTAATGTCAAGTTTCAACCTCACCCCCACCTTATTTGCGTATCTATGTCATAAGGACCTTTTTCTTTTCAGTCAGCAAATGCTTGCTTTTTTTTTTTACTGTACTTTCCAAGGTGTTCTGTCCCAAATGAATCCCTACAGAGCTCCTGACATAACACCCTCAGATCATAAGGATTTGAATAAAGAATCTATAAAGCACATGCCTGGCTTTTGAAATTCTGTCCTTAAAATAAACTCAGCCTTCAAGAAGCAGCAAATTTCCACCAGGGAACTCCAAGTTCCATAGAAGCACTTTGCTTTCGCTCTGGTAGGTCCTAACCTATTGTAGACGTGTGTACAGAAATCAACCACATACGATGTGTCAGCTCCTTGCTAAGAAAATTGGATGTGCTGCTGCTTATGGGCCGTATTATCTTATCTCTGCAGTTCGAAGGAAGGCCTGACTTATGAAACAATTATCTTCCTTGTGCTTAGATTTATTAAAGATCAACGAAGTATTCAAAACAATAACACTAAGAACATCTCTACACATAAGGCCCTCAACATCAGGTGCAGTTCTCAGATAGGATTTCGTGCAGTGGGTTCATTTCATCTCAGTGTTACATAATCAAATGTCAGTCAGACTATCACTGCGCAACTGAGTTTGGGATGTATTTTAATTAAGTGCCTCATTAATCACACAGGCCTGTTCTGGTTACGTAGCTGAATGGTACTCTTTAATCAAAGTAGCAGAACAAAATCCTTTAATTTCAGATTACTTACAACAATTAACGTAGACGAAAGGTGTGTGACTTCCATGTAAGTATTGCTATAAGGCCTCCCTCTACCTTCTCATACTGCTTCAGGCAATGCTCACAAGGTTCAAGACAATCTTCTTACCTCAGGCATCCTGGAGGAGGAAGGAGATTCATAATCAACTCATTATGAATTTTTCCATTTCCCAAGTAGGATTCTGGAAATAAACTACTAAAAATGGTATATATATATATATATTTATTTATTTACAAATGCCATTGTATTTTTGATTTAAGTTTAATTTTATTTAAGACACCATTTACTGTGTAACCCTGACTATTCTCAAATTCACAAAGATCTGTCTGCCTGCATTTCCCAAGTGCTGAGTTTGTAGGCCAAGCTGTGCTTTTATCTAAAACAGAGAATTCTATAACGTTGAGTTTTGCATCTTTCTTTGCATGTTTGCATCTTTCTTTGATCTGTGCATGTGTATTAGCTTCTACTAAGTCCTAAAAATGAATGAATATGTAATCTTATATGTATAGTCAGTGACTATTTTATAGATACATGAAGATATATATAATGAATGCATAAAAGAACAATTATATATATTCAAACATATGTTTATATAAATATAAATAAAATCATAATCAAATTAATCTGTAATATTTCATATATACATGCATGACAGTTTTCTAAAATCACAATGAAAGAAAAATGTTTCTTTAAGTAATATTTTCTATTTATTTTTTTAAAAATTGATGCATTTACAGTGGATTTCAGTTATGTGGATCTGATACTACCCACCTCCCTCCTATAACCCCTAGTACCTAACAGCCCATCTCCCTCCCAGATAAACAACTTTCTTCTTTTAAATCAATGACCTCTGAGTCCAATTAGTGTTACTCATATGCACAAGGTTTAGGACCATACATCAGTGAATGGGCTCCCCACTAGTGGCCACATCATCAGAGCAGTGACTTTCTCCCTTGGCAGTCACCAATGGCCATTAGCACCTCTGCCAAGGGTGAGGCCTGTGACATCCCTTCCCAGTGAATGCCAGAATTGTCATCGGCATTCTTGGTCTTGTGTAGGTCTTGTGCAAGTGACCATGACCACAGCTGTTGTGAATTGATGAATGCAACAGTCCCATCATATCAGGAAGTTCGAATTTATTTCCCAGCTTTCCTCTCTGTCCCCTAACTATTACATTTTTTTCTACTATTCCCTCCTACATCGTTTCCTGAGCTTTAGATGGGGGTAGGTTAATATAAATGATTCAACTACAACTGAGGACTCAGTGTTATTTATGCTAGGTACATTGACTCACTATAAGTTTCTGCCATAGCTACTACCCACTGAATAAAAACAAACCTCTCTGACCATAGCTGAAAGCAATACAAACATATGAGACACATCAATATTTAGACAGCAAGTTGAGAGAATGACTACTTAGCAAAACAACAACTAACAGTAGGTTTACCTCTGGGATTTACAGTCTCCCCAGTCCAGGACATTTGACCAGATGTATTGGGCATGATATCTCTCCAGTGGGACAGGAAATTGGAACATGTTTGGTTAACCTCAAAAACGTCACACCAGTATGTTACCAGCAGGAACCTTACCAGGCAGGCCAGTATTATAACATGCAGGGCCCAGTGCTGGGTAAGACCTTTGTTGTCTTTTTTTCTGTGTCTCTTCCAGCTGCTTACATAGCACCTTCTGTCACCTACTGTGTAAGCTAGCCATAGGGGAGAGTCTGTCCTGATCCATCGAGGTTGATTTCCTTACAAAGTAAGTGAGTGTAGTCACCAATTGGTACACAAACTTATTGTTTTCAATTGATTTATTTATTCACTTTACACCCCAATATCAGCGCCCCTCTCTGCCCATCCCCCCTTCTCAGAGCTTCTCTCCCATTCTCCCTCCCCTATGAGACGGGTAAGCCCCTCTTTAGGTATCATTCTCCCAATCTGTGGCTGTAAGCACATCAGTCACTGCAGGATTAGGTGCATCATTTCTCACTGAGGCCAGACAAGGCAGCCCAGTACAAGATTCAGGGACAGTCCATGCCTCCGCTACATATGTGTGGCATGAGGGGTTGGGGTTTTTGGTTGGTGGCTCAGTCTCTGGAGGTCCCCAAGGGTCCAGGTTAGTTGACTCTGTTGGTCTTCCTATGGAGTCCCTATCCTCTTCCAGTCCCTCAATCCTTCCCCAAACTCTTCCACAAATGGCCTCTTCTGTAGCCAGGCAGGACTCCCAGTAGAGGGATAAGAACAGTAACCCACCCACAAAATCTTTGACCTAAAACGTGTCCTGCCTGCAAGATGTGCAGGGACAGAAATAGAGCAGAGATGGAGGGAATGGCTGACCAATGACTGGCACAAATGGAGACCCATCTCATGGGCAAGAACCAATCCCTGAGACTATTAATTATGCTCTGGTATGTTTGCAGACAGGATCCTAGCATAATTGTCCTCTGAGAGGCTCCACCTAACAGTTAACCAAAATAGACGCAGAGACTCACAGCCAAACATTAGATGGTACACAAACTCTTACTATCTAATTATGGTGGACAACAAAGTACAGTGGCATGGCCTATGTTGTTTGGGGAAAAAAAGACGTTTGTTTTATTCACAGTTCTGGAGAAAGGAGCTAGAGCTATCTGAGACTTGATATTACTGAGTATGTCATGGCACGTCATATCACAGTGGTGAGAGTGTGTACAGAGGTAGATTACACTGAAAGACAGGTGACCAAAGAGCAACCAAGACCAAGAGCTTAAAAGAGTTCGTTAATCTTTTATAAAGGCAAACCACTATCACTACCACACCGTAAAGTGTCTACCACTACTCCTTAGCATCACTTTGTGGAATACTCCATTAACTGATCTTTTGAATAAATTAAAAATCTAAACTTTAGGATCATAAACATATAACTAGAACAAACATAGTAGAACTGTAGAGTATTGTTAGTAAACAACTTCATAGATACTGTTTTCCACTTCTTAATTCAAAATCACTGAATTTTAAATTAGAAAGCCAAAATTAACTATAAAGCAAAACAAAAACACTTTCTTTTCTTTATCACGGTTATTTTTCTCTTACTTATCCATATTTATTTGGCTTGCGAAATTGGGAGGCTGTCAATTTATCAGTTTTTTTTAACAAATTATAATTATGAAAATTTCACAGTTTCCAACAATTTCCAACTTGTAGAGGTGTTTACTTATTTCATATATATACATATATGAATAAATTATATATAATGTATTAAAAATTATAAAAATATATAATATATATAGATGAATAATATACATATAATTTATTCATTTTTGTACTGTTCCAGTGAGTATGAGGTGCTATTCTTGTATACAATTTTACCTTTTTCTTACGAAAAGAGACATCTTATTTACTTGTCTGGATGCATGAATATGTGCTCTTGTGTGTCAATGTCCACAGAAGCCAAAGGAGAGCCTGGGACCCCTTGGTGCTGAGGTTACTGGTGGTGGTAAGTAGCCTAAAATGAGCGCTGGGGATCAAAGTCTGCTCCTCTAAAGGAGCAGTAAGAATGGTAAACAAACTCCAGCCCAAAGTTCTACTTTTTCCAATATTCTTTCCCCCACGATTAATGAAGCAGAAATAACCATACCTACATAGATCTACTGTTTCCCTTTGGTTTGTTAGTGTACTTCTGTGCAATTCACAGTATTTACCTTTGAATACATTATATTTTAATGTATATTTCTGTAGTCGTGTATGACCTTGAGTAGAGTTAACATTCCTATGACATTAATTTATCTTTTCTGAGAACACTGAATGCCTTTCCATCTGTTTCGATATCATGTGTACTTTACATTTGAATGCCTACTCTATGCTTGTTACATTTGTTCTCCCTTCTTGCTTTTTCGCTTGTGTTATTTCTGTTCGTGAGTGTATCTAACATTGAAGTTCTAATCTCAGTTTTGGTCTCATATTTGTTTTAGTTGTAGATAGACAACTAAATACATGGATGGCACTTCCCGGTGGTTCTTTCACTAGAAGCATGTCTTATTAGATAAAGACATTCCTCTTAGAGACAGGTGCCTTGAGGACTACTCGCCAGCACAATATTCCGGAAGTGGGAGAAGTTGGTTCTCTATCTCCTTGAAAACTGAAAGTCGGTCTATAAAGCTATGGTTCACATGGGCGTTAAGCAACTTCATCTCTTCTCGTACAGGTAGTGAGTTTCTGAACTTTAACATTCCTGATGTGCAGCCCGCTTTATTATGTTGAATCCCTTTTAAACATTGTTTTACAATTTTACTTTGCTTCTGGCTTCTTCTCAGGGCCAAATTCGTATCAGTATCATATAGAATTTTTCCATTTTCTTTTTCTCATCTTAAAGAATGTGAAAATATTGCTCACTGTCATCCTGTGCAGAATAAAAAAGGTTTCACTATGAAAGTCAGAATTGCCACCGTCCCCTTTATTGCTGTATGGGGACACTCTGCTTCTGCACCGTGATTTTCTTTCCCTGGGACTTAGATGTCTCTTTGCTATCAAACAAACCCTCTGGCTGTGTGTCCATTCCTTATTTTCAATTATTCTTTTGAATGTTGTCTTCAGTATCAGAACAAAATGAGAAAATGAACATTTTCCCCTTGGAGAATATAAGTTGGTCCTAACTTGCAAGCTGATCTCTCCATACTCCAAATCAATAACCTAAGTTTCTTCCCATATTCTCTAAGATTTAAAGAAGAATTAGAAAGCTGTAAATAAGCGTGGTACCAGATGTACTCCAGCAAATGATAGCTCTTGGAATAGCATCTGAAATGACAATGTGTACTCGCTTGGAATTCAAAAATGAAAATGTCCCTGTGCCTTGCTTCATTACTGAAGGGAATCAGCCTTCCACCACAGCAATTGCCTGTCCCCACCAGCTGACAATGAAATGAATACTCTGTAGGAGCTGAGATGATTGTGGCATTAAACTTAGCAGTCTCTCCATGATCCTGCAAGACTGCCACTGAATCTAAACTAAATCAGTTCTGAGACGAGTCTCTATAGAACTGGTTCATCATTTAAAATCTGGAGGGGAAAATGAGCGAAAGCAAATGAGTTAGGAGAGACATTAACAGCTAAGAGAAGGCTTAGGGATCTATTTCAGACCAGGCTGAGAAAACAACAGGAAACAGCCAGACAGCTTGAGAAATGCCAATATTATCTGTGAAATCTGAGATTGTTTGATTATCATCATCAACCAGTCTCCATGATAATACGAGTGATCCAGTGTTTGGTGAACACAAAATACCACTTTGGCACCACCCTAGAAATAAAATAACAGTACAGTTTCTTTGGCTTGTAAGGTAGAAGTCACAGCCACCCAGACTGAGACCACAACAAGAACATGAAGGACTTTAAGTGTTGTCTGACGCAGGAAAAAACAACTGAACGTATCATTTGCTTAGGTAGAGGTTGTAATTCTTAGTCCCCCTGTCTAATCTTTTCCTTGGTGGTGATTAGTGAAACATCACTCTCAGAGAGTAGGAATAGACTCAGATAAGGAGACTATTAATATATATGCATAGAGCTTGCTCTATGGGGTATCTCAATATTCAAGCCATGCAATCAGTGAGATACTATGATTTCTGTTCTACGTGTGAGGTAGTTTAGGTTTGGAGAAATTAAGGAAAATGTCCAAATGCTAGGTGATCAGTAAGCAGAGCACGAAGCTAAAGTACAGAGAGGTAGAGTACATGGATATCCTTAAACCATAGCTGGTAAAATAAAACCACGGGTGATGGAACGAAAAAGCCCAAGAATGTTTTCTCACAGAAGGACCTCATGTACATGACTAAGGTGTCACCCTTTCATCTCATAAGTAAATAAATAAAGAATGAGAATATTGGGCATTGAGTATAAATAGATAATAGCATGTCCTAGTTCATAGTTCTTCTATGTACAAAATGAATAAAAATAGAAAGATGTCAGAGACCTGATGCTACAAGTGAATATAAGAATTTGACTCATCAAGACCAAGTTCGGTTCTAGTAACTAGCCTTTACATCAAGAACACCAAACTGTGTAGGAAGCATGAAGAAACATTGATTTATTTATAAACTGTCATGCTAAACTCCACCTAACTTTCCAAGAATTATGTCTGAAAGGTCAGTGTCTTGTCTGTATCTTGTACCTTGTGTCCAATACATATTTGCAAAGAGAAAGGCTTTGTAGTCAGTTAAGTTTTCTGAAAGCAGAATAACGCAGTGACATGCAATTAAGACAATTAGCCTACATTTTAAATAAACCTGTGTGACTTACAAAGTAAAGCATAAATATTTTAAATGTGTTTGCTGCAGTGATTTATTTTTTTGGTTGTTTTAGCAACTAGTGAAAATGTAAACATCCCGTTATGATTTTGGTTTCTCCATTTCTTTTGTAGATTTACATTAATCACGGGGTGTTTTGACTATTGTGTACTTTGAAGTCTTATTTAATACATCTAAATTTAGAATAAGGTGAGCTAATACTTTTAAAAATAGTGTCTTAAAAAAATAAAGTAATCAAAGAATGGCAAAAAATAAAAATAAAAAAGAAAAGAAAAAAAAACAAAAAAATATAAAAATAGTATCTTGTTCATCTTCAATTCTATACTTTTTAGCTAAATGTTTTCTTTGAATGATACTTGTATAAATTTAGTTGTATTTCATTAGTAACATATTTTATGTTTGTACATGACATTAATATAGGTACTTTGATTTTGTTTGGTTAGGTAATTCTGGGTGCTGTCTTGAAATATAGTTTCATTCTATATGGACTTGAATGAAACTGTTTAACCCCAGCTAGTCTCAAACTTCCAACAGTGCTCCTGCCTTCTCATACTGGAATTACAGGAATCTCACTACACATAACTAGGCATATTTTTCACTACTTTTGCTTTTCATGAGCACTGTAGTTTAGAACTGTACTGGTCCATGAAGTACAGGTAGTGGATGAACCCAAGCTTGGTGTTGCTCCGAGGTAATGGAAACTGAAGCGGGAGATAGAACCTGTGGAGACCACCTCCAGCAGATAGGCACTGTCCCTGGTTGAGGGATGGAGCCATCCACCCATCTCTGACTACAGATACAATGAGGCCAGTAACCTTTCAATGTTGTTACCGTGTCTTCGCTAGCATGGGTGATTCAAACTGTGAGTATCAAGAAACACATGTATCCTTAAGTTGCTTTTCACATATCTTCTGTAGCAGAGAAGAGGAAAAGCAAGAAACAAAACATCTAAAGCAAAGCAGACTTCTTTTTTCATTTTGATCTTTGGGCTGGTGCTGAGTAAGATAGGGGGGTTTCTCATGCTAATGGAGGAGGGCAGCCAGCCAAGTTCCCAGTTGATTATGAGGAGGAAGCCAGTGTTCTCTGTATTAAACTCTAGTATTCATTGGGTTAAGTGTTCTAACATCATTTTTTATTAAAAATAATTTTAACATAGTATGTGTTGATCATATTCCCCTGCCTCAATTCCTTCTAGATCCTTTCCACCTTCTTACTCATTCAACGTCATGATCTTTTTTTTTTTTTTAATTTTTGAGGATCTTAACACACACAGAGACACACAGATACACACACACCACAACTCCACAATCAACTTACAAACAGCTGATCAGGACATCACTACATTGTAAGATTAAGGTCACCTGCACATCTTAATCAACTTAGTTTAGAATCTAAATTCTGTAAATGTGAACTCTATTTTGTAAAGAGAATAACGCATGCATATTAGGAGTCTTCATTACCAATGGGGTGTTATTGCAGTTTCTAGACCCTCAGGAAACATGACTGAGAAACTGCAAACACTGACAGATTTCCATCTTCTTATCTTCCCATTTCCATTCCTGCCAGGACATTTTTAAATTTATTTTCTCTAATATATCCAGTCAGTGAGTGCATTAAGATTTTACTCTGTGCTAACTCTGGTGCTAGGGAAGAGTCAGAAAATAGTTCTGGACTCTAGCTCTGTAGGAGCTCTTGTTTTACAGTTCTCTTAACTCAGGATGATTCTGGTTTGGTTTGCTTTGGATCTGAGTCAGGGCTTCTCTGTGTAGCCCTGGCTATCCTGAAACTCATTCTGTAAACCAGGACAACATTGAACTCAAGAGGTCAGCCCAGCTATGCCTCTGGAGTGCTGGGATTAAAAGCATGCACTACCTCCTGGTTGGTGATTCTTTTAATATTACTGTAAGTTAATCTTCAGTAACTCATGGTTTCTATCATCATGTCTACAAGAAATGTTGTTTATTAAAATACAATTAGGTAACAATGTTCGTCTGTATCTTCCAATTGTTTATTAATATGCAAAACCATTATTCTTGTCTGAGTAAAATTTTTTCCTTAGTACATCTAAAGGAACTACTCAGATTTTAATTAAGGGGTGCTTTCCCCCCTACAATGGTAAAATATAACTCTAAAATATTTTTTAAAATATTGTAGTTTGTAAAGTAAAAAAAAAAATGTGTATTTAACAGATGAAACAAATTAATTGGGATGATTTCTTCATATATTGCTTTAAAGCTATTTGGTTAAAAATTAATGTAGTATTTTAAGAGAATGGTACAGAAGTCACAGCAGTCCCTCTAGAAGACAAATACTAGGACTGCAACTTTATGATGCACAGGGTGCACAGAGTATAGAGCTGTCTGGGAATCCACACTAAAAAGATAATATTGTTTTTCTTTTGTTATAAGTTTTCCACTGTTTTTAAAGTTATGTTAGAGATCATTTTCCACAAACTACAAACTTTCAAGCTAAATGTTTACTCACAGTTGTTTTCTATACTTAAAATCAGATACAATGTTATAAAATTATGTAAAATTTTCATTAGCTTCTACATTCCACAAACCATCAGTTCATGTACAGGTTATATTTTTATCATTTTCAAAAACATTGTTTTCATGATTTTTCTGATACTGTCTCATTTTAATCTTTCTTGAAAGATTGTTGTCTTGTTGGTCCAGCTATCACCTTGGATAACTTTTTTAATCGGTTACTTTCACTGTTTTGTATCTTTGGTTTATTTTTTATCATTGTGTGTGTGTGTGTGTGTGTGTGTGTGTGTGTGTGTGTACACATTGTGTGGTACAGGCACATGAGGGTTGTGCCGTGGTGTGTATGTGGAGGTCAGAGGACAATTTTGTAAAGTCAGTTTTCTCTTTCACCTTTATGTTGGTTCTGGCATTCAAACTAGAGCCATCTGGCTTCCTTGTAGATCGTAAGCATCTGTACCTGGTAAGCCACATAATGACCATGATTGGGTCTTTTTTTTCCTCCAGATTTATGTGGGCTTTTTTCCCCCTGCTATTTAGACAATTTTGGTATAGGAGTGCACAACAAAAAGTTGATAATACTTGCATATATATATATATATATATATATATATATATATATATATGAAAAATAAAAA
>NW_021604592.1:4164360-4191860 GCF_004785775.1 Grammomys surdaster
ATATATATATATATATATATATATTTTCTCTCCAATCATGATTGACTTTCTCTATGTGTTTGGCTCATCTGATTTTTTTTTCCCCACAAATAGTAATAAGCCAAAAACCAGAATACTCTGTAGAGGAAAGCTGTTTGGCTTCAAACATTGGACCAACTATTTATGTGACCTTGTCTGAGTCCTTCAGAATTGTATCAAATAAATGAGAATGTTTGCCTCCTAAAGTTTGTGTGAGAATTAAAAGTTTAGGCAATATACTTGAGAATATACATGCATGTAAGTGTTAGCTGTTTTTGCTGCTGTTTTGCTTTAAAATCCACTGGAATGGTACATTTATTTTCTTTTCCTTATTCATTGATAATTTAGTTTCAGTCTATTAGTACAATGATTTTATTTAAGTCAGATTTGAATGCAAGATATGATTTTTGATAGGTGACTTAGACCTTGTCATTCTCACAACTGATAGCTAGCCCAGTGCTGTTACTGGACACTCTGTACTTGTTTGATTTCTGACAGCATTTATGGAGTGCATCATCTGATCACTTTAGTTACAGAGATGTTTTGCTTCATTTTGTGACATTCAAACTTTCATAATGCTCTTCGGGAAGGTGGGAGTGGGTAGGTGGGGGGGGGCACTCTCATAGAGGCAGGGGAGTGGGGATGGGATAGAAGGTTTCTGGAGGGGAGACCTGGAAAGGCGATAACACTTGAAATGTAAATTAAGAAAATATCCAATAAAAGAAAAGAAAAAAAAACCTGCAATGGTAGTAGCAAATGTGTCTATCCTGTCCAACAGAAATTTAAAGTAAAATAGAAGAAAGTATTTGAATCTGTAGTCAATGAATCCAACTTCAAATACACACATGTAATAAAACATAAACAGCAAACAATATCTAATAAGCATACAAATTCATTGAGGATTTATTGATCAATAATGAAGAAATCAAGAAAAGAATTTTTTAGATTTTCCTGGAATTAAATGAAAAATCAATAAAACCTCAAAAACACATTTTAAAATTATATGAATGCTTTCCAAGTTAATAATTAATTATTATTTTTTGTTCCACAAACTTTCTCCACCACTTTGATTTCTTTCACAGTAGAGGAAGCTATTGTATTTTTGGTTTTCCCTCCTTTCATATGATGTAGTTTAATCTCCAGGCACATTTCAGGGGAAAATGGGAGGAAGTTAATTGAGTCTTGATTTTTGTCCTGCCAATTTATCTGGAATAACTAGCTACATTCCTTCCTTTTCTTAATCATTAATTTCTGATTGTCCCATCATTATCTTCTCTGCCAGTCCCTTGTTTTCCTTGCAATTAATTTAAATTTCTTCAGCAAGACAGAAAAAATGGTGCTTTTCAATGATGACAGGTTTTACTTGCTTGTTTGTTTTGTTCTCATTACCAGACTGTGTGGAATCTATAGTTTTGCTTAGAACATGTACTTACATAAGTGTCTAGTTCATGCAAGACACTTGGTTCAAACTCCAGTACCCTTAAAGAAAAAGAAAGAAAGAGAGAGAGAGAGAGAGAGAGAGAAACAAAGAAAGAAAGAAAGAGAGAGGGAGGGAGGGAGGGAGGGAGGGAGGGAGAAAGAAAGAAAGAAAGAAAGAAAGAAAGAAAGAAAGAAAGAAAGAAAGAAAGAAAGAAAAATAAAGAGACAAGAAAATAAAACAGGAGCATGCCAAAGCAAGGCTTCTGGAAAGTGAATGGGAATTTTGACTAAACAAAATGCTGAACAGAGCAACAGGAAGAGCAATCTGGTTTGTATGCTGATTGACAGCTGCACAAAGGTATGACTTACAACTACAGGAGGCCTGTCTATGCTGATCATGGCCTGTCAACATGTTAAAAATTCTTGAAAGTCACTTGACTTTTGGCAAGAATTGTGGCAAGCACCAACCCCTCAAAATGGCCCAGTACAAGAAGAGCAAAAAGTCTCTCTATTCTCAGTAAAAGTAACATTTTGACCAGAAGCGAAGTGGCCATGGAAGGCAGACCCTGAACGATCATTCCAACCTTAAAATAGATTCTTATTATTTCTTTTAATTTTGAGCTTATACTATAATTACACCATTTTCCCTCCAAACCCTTGCATATATGAATCTTTCATATTCATAACCTTTTTTGTCATTAATAGTTCTTATATGCATATATATATATAAATATAACCTTCTAAGTCTGTTTATTGGTACTTGTATATGTTTTCAGAGCTGACCTTTTACTGTTAAATAACCAGCTGGAGGTCTCTTCCCTGGGGAAGATGATTTTTCTCACTCTCAACATTCCTTAGTTGGCTGCAGCTCTTTGTGTAAGGTGTTTCCCCTGTCAAACAAAATAGAGAGTTGTGGAGACCAGTGTCAATGGATACATCTATAAAATAACTCCTACACCTAAGGCTCAGGGAACATTGCAGAAGAGGGAACCGAAAGAGTGTAAGAGCCAGAGGATAGCAGAGTTTGCAGTGAGACTATCTCCTAGGAATGTCAGAAGTACATCGATAAAGCCTCACCAAAATAAATAGTTTTTATCCATAGGTCACACTTAACCTTGTAACAGACTGTCAATGTGAAAGTTTTGTTTTAAAAGGTAATCCTTAAAATTGTGTAAAATGTCCTCTTCTATAATTATGGTTTGTTTCTATTTTGAATCAAAGAGATCTTTGAGAATGATAAACATGTATTGATTGTTCTCCCAACCAGAGAAACAAGCTTGTTTTTCATATGGAAAATTTTGTCTAAAATTTGATCTTTGTTAAAAACCATTCTTATATCCCATTAAAACTGTGGAGGCGGGGGCCCTTGGGAAGCCAGAAGCAGCAGATACCCAGTTAAGAGTCACTTCAGTGATATGAACTGAAGTTAGGTCCTCTGAAAAAAACAGTAATGTGGTCTTAACACCTGAACCTTTAATTTACCTTTTTTTATTTATGTGGTGCACGTGTGATTGAATACACTAAGGAACTCAAGTAGAGGTCAGAAAATGACTTCTAGATTTTGGTTTATTAGCTTCCACCATGTTGGTTCAAGGGGTCAAACTCAGATTATCAGGCTTACCAGCAAGCATCTTTACTTGCTGAGTCCATCTCACCAACCCTCTTTTTAAAATGGAATTGTATATGGTTATTATTTTCCACTTTTTTCACATTATAATTTTGCTCTAAATTTTAACTTAAGTTGTACTCTTCAAGTATACCTTTGGCGTTTTACTCTATTTCATTTACTTTATTTTCAGGAAATTCTACCACTTACATTAATGTCTCCTTATGTGTCATTTTCCCTTATATTTTGCTTATGTGGACTATGTTAGTTATATTTATTCAAGCTCTACAGAAACTCTACAAAAATAGGGAATTATGATCAGCTACAACATCTTCAACAGGAGATGCAGAGCTGACAATAAATAATAAAATTATTATTTTAATTTTACTGCCTCATCATTTTAAAAAATTATTTAATATACTTAGTTTTAATTTGTCTATACCTGATAAATAATAGCTAATATTTCTTTCATAAAAATATGTATGGGTTCTTTGTAAAATGAAGTGACCATAAATTTGTCATCCAAACGGGAAGCTTAGAGAATAAGATTCAGGTCTCTTAAATCCATGATGAAATACCACACACACAGAAATACATTGTTCTGGGCAAGCAAGAACATGTGGTCACCTAATCTATGAAGAAAACTATTTGTGATTATAGTTGATATTACAGGATGAATAGAGTCTACCACCGAGATCTACACTGAAATCCCAATCCTCAGTTCCTCTGAACCTAACAGACCTAAAAATCATCAATAAGAGCTTATGAATGGATCCTGATCTAGTATCACAGGTATCCACATAAAAAAAGTGACTGGTGGGGTATGGACTGAAGATCAAACAAAAACAATCAAATGAGTCAGATATCTACAAACCAAACAGAGAGGGTTCCTGGGGAAAAGAAGCCTGCCAATATCTTTTTTTTTTTTTTTTTTTTTTTTGGTTTTTTTGAGACAGGGTTTCTCTGTGTAGCCCTGGCTGTCCTGGAACTCACTCTGTAGACCAGGCTGGCCTCGAACTCTCGAACTCAGAGATCCACCTGCCTCTGCCTCCCAAGTGTTGGGATTAAAGGCGTGCGCCACCACCGCCCGGCACCTGCCAATATCTTTATCTGGGATGTTCTCTCCTCCAGAACTATGATTAAATCAATTCCTTTTTCATTCATTTTTAACTGATGTAATAAAACACAGATGCTATGCCTGTTACTGGTGTTCTGTTTAACTTTGGACACATGTACATTCCACAGTCTTAAAATCAGATTCAAAATAATGACCTAGTTTTATTTTCAAGCACTGTGATAAACACCATGATCAAAAGCAACTTATAAAGGAAAGGTTTTGTTTTGTCTTACACTTTCATGTTACCACCTATGACTGGTCAAGATAGGGTGGGAGCTCAGGTAAAACTGAGGGCAGGAACTGAATCAGAAACCATGAAGGAACACCGCTTACTGGCTTGCATTCCATGGCTTGTGCAGTCTACTCTCTTACACAATCCAAGACTGCCTGCTGAGGGATGGGCCCTTCCACATCAACCATTCATCAAGAAAATCCTCCCACAGACTTGCCTACAGGCCAATCTTAAGGAAGCATTTTCTCAGTTGAGGTTCCCTCTTCCCAGACTCTAGCTTGTGTCAAGTATACAAAAACCTAACCAGAACACATATTTGTCTCCTCAGACATGTATGATATTTTTGTGGTTAAAGTGTTTAGCTTTTGGAAATGGGCAGTCCATCATTGTCTATATGATCCTACTTACTGTACGATAGTATAAACTTTCTAATGTTTAAGCTATGCAGCATTAATATATTGTTATGGATGCCCCAACAGTTAATTTTTATGAAATTTAATATTTATTCTTTTAAGGTTACATTTGCCTTTTGTAAGAATGATATGTATGTTTGACCTACATATTACTTCAAAAATATTAAAATAGCTTCCAATAGATAACTGAAAAACTAGATTCCTCTCCTTGGTATCTCAGGAAAACAGGCACCATTCTCCACAGAACAATGTCGGTTTTATCTCTTGAAGGTAGTTCTGTGGACTAGTGGCTTTTAAGTCGTGTTTCTGGAGAAAATTGCTGAATTATTTTACTGGGTAACATTACTATTTTGCCCCATTTGGGCCTATTTTTTTTCCCATTGGTTAATCTTTGGAAAGCAGGTTAAAAGAAAGACTGGTTTGACATCTTCTCTTTTAAACACACTTAACTTCTGAGTCATGATTATAGATTTGAGGATGGGGTATATCTCCCAGTGCTATAATCAAATTCAATTCTGCTCAAATTCATGACTTACTCAGTAGTTATTTCCTTTTGATTCAGTTTTGGCTCTATCTGAGTTGTAGTGCTCTGCCTGACCCAGACAGTCTCCTTTGTCATCTGATCCTTGTGGTCAAAGGGTAGAGGTGTCTGTGGAGGAAGGTCAGATCTCCTTTCTCTTTCCTGTGTCTGGAACGTGTTAACAGTCTACCTTTTTCTTACAATTTACCTGCCATAAAAGTAATGGATAGGTAACCCAGACTGCTTTTTTCTAGCTGGTTTTTATTCTGTTCTTCCCCTAGAGAATAATGGGAGTATTACTTAGCCAGGATTGCTGGAATCCTTCTCATACAAATGTAGCGTCCTTTCTCCTGGTTGTTACATGAAATGTTATCATTTGTGAATTATTACCCAAAGGCTTGCATGTGAGCACTCAGTCATCAACAGATTGCACTGCTTTGATAGGTCTGAAATGCATTAGAAGTTGAACCTAGCTCAAAGAAATAGATTGTTGCACAGACGTCATCTAGAGTATCTTCTCAGTGACCCTTTCTTGCTCATCTCTTCTCCTGTCATCATGTGACAAAATCTGCCTCTGCCACAAATTCTTGACACCATGATGTCCTGTCCAACTGGATGAGTCCAAGAAATCATAAATGAGGCCTTTAGAAACTGAGCCAAAGCAAATATCTATTCCTTAAAGTTGATTGTGTCAGAAGTTTTGTCAGAGTGTTGAAAAAATTAACTAATACAAAGAGAAACTTCAAATTTCAAATATAGACTTTCATGCAGAAAGCCTCCAGTCTGGCTTGTGTAGGCACTGAGAATTTATAAAAATCAAGAAGATCACAATGTCTATATGAGAAAATTTCCTTCCTCCAGCACTCAAATAGAGGTCAAGTTCTACACCATTCTTTTATTTTTTTCAATCTCCTTAACTTGTGCCAGCACTAAAATTATAAAGGAGACACCAAAATGCAGTGTTCACTCTTGACTTAGAATACCTGGGCTTTTACTTCAGATAACGATTTCACAAATGTCAAGAATAAAAAGCACTGAGCTGAAAAAAGTAGAGAATAAAATTGTGATTTTCAGAAGGTGCATAGTTTGAGGTTGGAGATATTGATCACAGGTAGAAGGAATACTTTTAAGAGCTCTTTTAGTAATTAAGAGCACCTAGAGGAACAGAACCAACCAAGACCGGTTGTGTTTTGTATCTGTAGTATAGTGTATGGAGGTTTGTTTGATTGGCATATACTACTGCAATATTAGAAAATAGTTAGTACAATGGCTGTGTGAGATATGGAAACGTAGAGGGCCCTGCAGATACACAGTCTAAGAATTTAAAAGTATCGGAGCAAGAGGAGACCAACTATGTAGGCCCCAGCTGATCTGAAGACCTGGAAGTTTCCAGGAGGGTCACTAATATGAATCTGCTTTCAAAGACTACAGAAGCTGGGACCTGACATATACAGGTTATAACAATGGCAGTACACACACCTACAATGGAAAAGTGGAACATGAACATATCAGCTGACTTCCTCTTGTTCTTTTATTCCATCTGAGGTCCTGGATGAAAGGATAGAGCTGCTGGTTTCTTGGGTGAGTCCTGCCCCTTAACTGCCATTCCATATGCTAGCAGTCTCTGGAACTATCCTTACAGACATACTGAAAATTATACTTTACTGATCCCAGGATCTCTTGATCCATGCAAACTGACAAGCAAGATTAACTGCCACGAATCTGCTGCACCACATGGTAACAAGTTTACCATGTACAAACTACAGTTTGTGACAAGATCGTCCTAGAGAAATGCTGGGGGCATATTTAAAACATGAGGGTAGCATGTATGTTCATGGCTTTCATGGTCCTTCTGCTGTACCCACACATGTAAATACATCAGGTCACCTAAGGAAAATGCACACAATATTTACACACTCATTAAGATAATTGATTTTGATAAAAAAACAATAATTGATTTTGAAAATTAGTCTTAAAATTAATGCTCCAAAATTATCCTTTGTTAAAGACAAAGAGTACAAATCCCAGTCTAACAGGCTGGGAATTTCGCTGATATTTACAGAGGAAAATAGAAGCCAGTTTCCGAGTAACTTTCACCTTTATTTCTCTTCTGCTCTATTTGCTTTTTTTAAAAAAATTAGAGACAAAATATGCAATAATCTGAGTAATGGTCTCTGAGCAAGTTGTGAGATTATAAACTTATATCAGTTTAAAAATGGACATTGTACCTAAATGCATAGGCTGACATGAAATGAAATACAGAGAAATATGAATCCCCCAATATCTAACCACAAAACTCCTTATTGAATTTGCAGTCATTTGGCAGCTTTCAATTTATTTCCTTGGAAAGCCTTTTTGTTTATGCTAAGAAACCCTTTAGTTAGAAAAGTGATGTCTGAGTAACAGAATTTTCTAGAAACAGGTTTCTACTTATGACAGTTGAATTTTTCATCCCCAAGTGAGCTTGTTCATTTGTGAATTATCTTCTAGCATATTCTTTTAGGCAGCAGAAACTGACAGCCCATAACTCTCGGGATCATGCTGCTAGCATTTCTCCTGAACCTCTCTACTAAGTTCATGCCTTCCAGGCTGACCCTTGGTGCTCATATCTCATATTAACTCAAACAAAACTTCCCAAAAGCTGCAAAAAATACAAGCTGTAGTATGAACCACTAAGGATACAGATACAACAATTTCATACCCATATTTATTTAGAAACCGGGGCTAACCTATAAAAACTTCTTATTCTAGCTACCTCAGACCTATGCCTCCAGTCTAGAAACTTACCATCACTAGGTAGCCAGAGTGTGTTACTTAGTGATACACGGATATAACAGTTTACTACTTAGGTTGACTTGTTATTAAATGTTCAAGGAACTCTGGAGAAAGAAAAGACTCCTGACAGCATTTAAAAGACCATTTTCCAACACTAAGAATTCAAAGGAGTTTATCAGCCTAGAGTAAAGTATATTGGTCATATTTCGTACTATCTCACAAAACAATGATCATGTCCCATAATTGTAACCACTTTATGTATGTACATTAAATATTGAATTTTTAATGTATAGTAACAAATGTTGTATAACTCACATATATGAAAAGAAATATCAGATAGGCATCTGCATTGACCTAAGTCATTTGCTGTGTAAAGCACCCATTCCTAAAGACAGACTTGCAGTTTATAATTGTCAAGTGCTCTGACTAATCTTAATTGACAATTGGATTGGCTTGAGAAGCCCCTAAGAGGCTATTAAAGGACACGTCTTGGTGTATCTATGAAGGTGTTTCCAGATCTTAATGGTGGTAAGCAGGGGAGCCTTCCTGATTTCAGGCCTCACCAGCCAAGTATGTGGAGTCTAGCTAGACGATAAAGAAGGAGGAATCCCATAATACAGGCTCCCTCTCTCTGCTTTGTGACGGCTACGATGTAAGCAGCTGTTCTCCACCATGCTTCCTCCACCTTGTTGGACTCTTGTTCCCTGAAACTAGCAGTCACAATAAATATCTCTTCTCTAGTCATCAACAAAATACTGGCAGTACTCCGGGAAACGTGGTTGTGTTGCAATCATCTCCAGTAGCTGAAGTGATCTTTGTGCTGGTGCCTGGTAAAAAGTAACAGCCATGCTTCAAGCCAAATTAAAACCACGCGCTTTAGGCCCAACTTCATTTGGCAACACTTGGAAATTTCTCTCATTAGTAATGATTCTCAAACATTCACATTTCCCAGTCATCTAAGAAGTTTGCACATAAGCAGATTCCCAAGTCCTAAGGCATTCATCAACCTTGGCAGTTCAGAAACCATCCAGCTGAATTTGATGGCTCGTAGAAGCATTACTGACCTTCAATAGGAAATGAAAGCAGTGTGAAAGCAGGCAATAGAGAGGAGTAAATCAACTAGGGAGAGGTCTCTTTGTGGCCAATGTAGCACATGTCTTTAATTTTAAAGGCCCTTACAGACAAATTTCTCTAAATGAGAATAGCAGAAGTATGTTTCTCTCTGTTCAAATGTATAGGATGGGTGAGAAGGCACTGGCTGTTTAACTAGTAGCCTTTGGCCATTTGGGTTCTCCTTTGCATTAATTTTCCAGTCATCTACCCGAATCAATTTTACTTACACTTTTTATATTAAATGTGTGATGTGATGTGAGGATTACTGTTGTTATTTTTCTAACACATACTGTTCTAGCCAAGTTTTATGTCAAGTTGAAGTGGGCCAGAATCATTGGCGAAGAAAGTATGTCAATTGAGAAACTCAACCCTGCTCCCAGGTTGTGGATAAGCTTGTGGTGCATATCTATCTATCTATCTATCTATCTATCTATCTATCTATCTACCTATCTATCTATCTATCTAACTATAGAGATACCTATATCTATAGGTATATAGATATACCTATCTATAGAGGTATAGATAGATAGATAGATAGATAGATAGATAGATAGATAGATGATAGAATTTTTTTTGCATGTCTTCACTAACCCAAAACCTCTCTAAACCCTCTCATTTGGAATTTTTTAACAACTTATTTTAATATTTATGTGTGTGGTTGTATAACCCACATGTAGGGCAAAAGAGGGTATGGGATCTTCTGGAACTACAGGCAGTTGTAAGCTGTCTATATGGGTGCTGGGAGATGAAGTCTGATCTTCTGGAAGAGCAGAAAGAGCAGAGGGCTCAGAAAGATGCCTGCTCCATCTTCTCATTTGAAATTTTTGCTAGAAGACTTTGTGAAGAACTCATTACTTGTACATGATATATTGAATTACTGGTTATTTGTGATTAGATGAATCTCTAGCCACTTCCTACCTGCAAAAGTAACTTTTATTGACCTGATGTAACTGTTGCCTTGGAGGCTTACTGCTGAATAAGCTCACCCTTTCTAGTTCTTTCTGAACTCTGGCTGGCTGGTTCAATTCAGCTGTTCTGGCAAAATTTTCTCTCCAAGCTGATTGATTTAATCTGGCTTCTCTCAGTTTCTGACTGAATTGCTCTGCTTAGCCTCAAACTCACTATAGCAATCTGTTCTAAGCTTCTGTTTCCTTTTTATTCTTTGGCTTCAAGTGCCTCTACTGACCTGCACTGAACTTCATGATCTCATGAAGAAACTCAACTCCACTACACTCATTGCACTGACTCCCAACTGACTGACCTGACCTCTAACTCACTCTACACTGTACTTAAATACCCCCCCTTTCCTCTCTTTCTACTGTGAGTTGGGTGTATCCAATCTCTGACTCATGCTGTCGAATATCTCTCTGATCTGTTATTTTGTCTAGCTCTCAATTAGGTGCCATTATTTGAGATTAATGATGTATACTAAGGGAATGTCTATATTCCAGGCAAAAGAATTAACATTGTGTGGTGTGTCTGCATTCCAGTCCATAACATAGATCTAGAAGGTCTTTGGATGTGATCAGAGCAGCCAAGTTGCTGGGGTGAAATTCCTCTCCACTTACCTAATATCAAGGGAAGCACTGACAATTACAATCCTCTAACACACATGGTTCATTTCTCTTGCAACAAGCTGCCACATTGATCCCAACAAGATCCCACATTGTCTTTAGATCCATCAAGAGTTATGTTCCTGGCATAAACTCAGGTATGATTGAAAGAGGCTTTATATAAATAACTAACATGCTTTTAAGTTTTCTACCACTCAGGAAATTCTAAAGGCTTTAGATGCTCTGGTTATCAACCAGGGATAAAGACCAAATATGCACATGTTGGGATAATGAACCCACATACATATTGTATGGCTATGAAGGTATGTTCTTGTATTCTCAGTTGTTAATAGCTGTACCACAGGTGTCAGGCTAACAGGATATTGTTGATCCTTCACCTGCCCAAAACAGATAGGAAAGCTGCCATGGGTGATGTCACAAGGTCACATGGCCCTAAGTGTGGCCAAAAGGCAGCATCAAGGTGCTTAGTCTGGCTGCTGATTGGTTCAGAGTGAGTAGCTGTGGAATCTCTCCTACTATGCTAATAGCATAATATGTACATACTTCTTAAGGTGTCACACTGCCCAACACATTCTCTCTACTGGAGTTGCCAGACCTGTTACCCATCACTCTCCTTGCTCCTATTTCAGAACAGCAGACCTAAAAAGCTTCAGAGAACTCTTACTACCTGAGGTACCAGTGGGTTACATTGATTCAAGAATGCTAAACTTATGCTCAACTTTGGTAGATTTTCATAAGAACCAACATACTATTGATTTCTGTTTCTCCCAGAAAAATGGAGGAAAAAGCAGAACCATTCCCAATAATGCTTCCTGGGATCAACACATTGATTCTAACTTAGGAAAATGTTATTAAAAATCTAAATAGACAATACTATTTTATCATGATAGAAATAAGATAGGAAAATTAAATCATGATACTTATTTTAAGAGTATAGATCAATAATTAAGTGTATTTATATTGTTGTGCAACCATCACCATATTGGAGAATGAACTGAATGTCTATCCTCCTTAAAAATATCAACTCCCTAGTCTCCTCTCCTTCTAGGAATAAGCTACCTTTCTACTGTGTTGCTGTGCGCCTCCCATAAGGAGAATCATAGTTCTTGTATTTTTGTAATGGGTTCATTATGAAACATAATGCCTTCAAGTTTTGCCCATACTGTAATTTATCTGAATACTCTTCTTTACACACACACACACACACACACACCATATTTTGCTCATTCATTCATTCATTCATTCATCCACAGATGAATATATAGGTTCATTGAGAGAAATTTTCATATTTATTTCATTAGCACTTAGAAAAAGTCCTAATATGTATTAAGTGTTAGATAATCTGCTAAATGAATGAATTAACATTATAATCATTAATGTGCTTGATTTTAATTATAGCAATATAACAGAAATAGGAAGAGTAATGAGAAAAGAGAGTGGCAGGAGATTCATTTAATCACAAATGGCCAGTGATTTAATCAGTCATGCCCTTGTAATGTAACCTCCACAGAACTCATAAAGAAAAGTTCCAAGCAAGGGGGTAGTTACAATGCCAGTCTGCTTCTGGATCACTTTGCTGTCACTTCTCTTCCCTCTTTATCTTTCTAGTTCTTTCTCTTACTATCCACAGTTATCTATTCAGTTGACTTTCACCCTGATTTTTTCCTATTCTTGTATCTCAGGCAAAGATCAATAGCCCACTGAAACATTTATGCAGTGATGTTAGGTCAAGGCACGGTGGATTGATTCTGTACATAGTACCTGAGCGAATATACTATGTGAACACCCGTGGCCACGTTGGGGCTGTCATACTTCCCTCTTATCATCTATCAATCTTTATCCAAGCCTTTACTGTCTGTAAAATCTTTAAAATGCAGAGCATTGCTCCAAATGACATCTGATGTAGTAAATACAGTATTTACCAAAAGTGCTTACTTAATTCAAGCAGTACACGGTAGTAGAGCTATTCTGAAGATAATACTATCTGCAAGCTGTGATAGAGCTTAATTTCTACATTTATCTAAATTAAAGTACCTCTAAGGAGTGTTTTAACAGACTTTTATAAACCAAGATGTGTCTGACAAAAATCAACTTCCATCTCAGGTCAAGCGAGGTTGGGTACATTCGGAGTGGTTTGATGGCAGAGCAATTTTCGAAGCCTACAGTTAAAAGTGATTGAGGTACATTATTCAATTTTTTTTTGAAATTGCTTGCTGCTAGATTCTAGTGTATTTTGTTCTTGTCTAACCGGATTCTATAAACACCCAAAGACGGGGATTTATAATGCCAACACTGACAGAACAATAGCTCTGTTGGGCCCAACTATTCATTCTTCAAACCGAATTTCTTATTTTTCCCTCTCACTTTCTTATACCTTTTGACACTGTAACTTACAAAAGCTCTCTTGTCTTTTTTTACTGGACCTAGAAATATTATTTTATACATGGACTCCTTTCTCTAAAAGCAAAGCAAGACCCCTGAGTTTGCCATCTCTCCAGATGTGCATCTCTCTTGAACAAGGTCCGTGCTCTTTGAAGCATTGACAACTGGGTCATCTGCATTCCTGATGCTTCTGTCCTGACCTGGTGGCCTTGGGACTGGTTGGGGTAGATATAGTTGGTTTATGACCTTTTTCATGTTTTAAAACAAGAGAACTATGTGAAGTACAGAAAGTCTCAGATAATGGTTATAGTATGCAAAACTCTTACTTAGTCTGACAGCCTTTTCATATTATCCAAATAGTTATTTGCTTCAAAGCCCTATGATGCCCTATGATGCACTGCTGGATCCTACCTGCCAGGCAAAGCATCCCCACTGGTCAAGTTGGGGCATGGTTATTCACGGTAGTAAGATTTGCTCTACAGGAGGGAGTTCCTGCCTGGTGCTATAAACATGGCCAAAACCTAGAGAAGTCAGAGGCCCAGGAGAAAGCCTATTGATTTTATGTTTCTAAATAGTCATGTTGTCCATGAACAAATACAAATTAAGGTTTTTTTTAAAAGAATAGAAGAACCTGTAAAAAATAAAAAATTCAAATAGCTAAAGGGGGTAGAAAACAGTTCTCTTCATCCATAACTCATAACGTGAGTTATGAAGTAGCTGAGCTTTTGTCTTCAGTGCATCACACATCCTCCTGGGACAGAGGGAACCCAGGAATGCAGTCCAGTGAGGCAGGGAAGTGCATAATAGCCCTGGTATCTGAGATAGCTAAAAACAAAACAAAACAAAACAACAACAACAACAAAAAATCCTTCAGCAGTTTTTCTTTCCTACTAACTTTCTTTTCTGCCCTTGTTTCCTGTGATCTAAAAAGTTCATAATTGAAGAATTCTAGGGAAAAAAATGCTTTAGATAAGCAGTTAGAAGAGCAACATTTGCCAAAACTCATTGCCATTGAGATGGGTTGAATCTAAGCCTGACTTCTTGAGCAAATGAGTGTTTAGTTTACCTTTTTTTTTCTTTTGTTGGATATTTTCTTTATTTACATTTCAAATTTTATCCCCTTTCCAGATCTCCCCTCCAGAAACCCCTTAACCCATCCCCCTCCCCCTGCCTCTATAAGGGTGCTCCCTACTCACCCACTCCCATCTTCTTGCCTTGGCATTCCCCTACACTGGGGCATCGAACCCCACAGGACCAAGGGCCGCTTCCCCCACTGATGTCCAACAAGGCCATCCTCTGCCAAATATGCAAACCATGAGGAACCCCAACTGAGCCTCAGAACCTCATTAGCTCTTGTCTGATCACAAATAATATTTTCTGAGCCTCCTAAAACAGCCAACTCCTAGCTGGAATGTTAACCATAGATTAGACCTTGACCGAGCATTAAGGGGAGAAAAAATGCTAGACATTAACACCCATTCGTTTTCTTTTCCTTCTTTCAGGCAATCTATCCCTCAGATCTTTCCCACCCTGTCATCTCTCTGATGTGCTCAAAGATATGTGATTATATGCACTTTTGGTAGTTTTAGGTTTTTGTATTTGTGGAGGATTTTTTTGGCAGGGGGGAGTCATTGATGTGCTACAAGCTACTGTGCTATAGCTGTAAGTCATGATGGGCATTTTCAAACTGAGGCAGGCCTCTCTGTCTCTGTTCTGTCTCTGTCTCTGTCTCTCTCTCTCTCTCTTTCTCTCTCTCTCTCTTACACACACACGCATGCACGTGCACACAGACACAGACACAGACACAGACACAGACACAGACACACACACACACACACACACACACGGCTACATAAAAGAAGAAACAAAATAGACTTTTTTTTATAGACTTTTTTTTTTCTGGCTTATGACTTTTGTTTTGATTCTTCTGTGAAAGTTTTCTCCTTATGATGCCACCATCTTGAACTTCCCTGCTATGGGCAGTCTTTCTGAACATCACAGTTACTCTGATGTCTCTTTCATTGCATGAATTAGTGACCTTTACAAACTTGTCATTCATCTTGGTTGTGGCCCCTGGCATTCTCATTGAAGAAATACATGCGGTGCTACTTATTTTTAACAGCTAAACTTTTGTAAGTAGTTGTTCTTCCACAATCCTGAAAAATTACCCTACCTATGCAACTGGGAAAGAAGCTGCAGTCCAGGCTCTCACAAAGCTAAGAAACAGAGTCTGCACTTCTTGCTTTTCAAAGCTCTTGCCTGCCATACATCCATCAGTTTATGAGAGACTTTGAATAATCTATCTATAATATTCTTATTTTGGCCAACCAGTGACCTGTGCTGAGGAAATGAAGTCAATTCCAGATTCAGCAGAACCTGGGGACTCCAGGCAATACTAATCATGAACCTTTACTGGACCTCTCTGAAGCTTTTATAACAAGATCGCTCAGAGTTCAAAGCAGCGACAGAGAAGTAATGATGAATATATGAAGTCATTCTCATCACTTTGACTAGATGTGCTCAGGGGCAGAAAGGCCCACTGCCAAATGAGGGCTGTTAGCACAATGTCTTTGAATGTGCTAAGCTGGAGAAAGGGAATATCTTGCTTGAGGCATTCCATGGGCAGTGGAGGCATTCCTCTCAGAGGGAGAAAGAAAAAGATCGAAGGGAGCAGAGTTCACAGGGCAGGAGAGTGTAGGCAAGTCTTTGTTATATGAAGCCACAAGTTCTCTTTGAGAGAAAAAAAATTTTGTAATCAGTGTTGTCTATGAGATGTACTCTGCCCCATAACATACACTTGTTTTCTCCCCAAGAAATATCTAGGTAACTGTTTCTCAAACTTATACATTAATGCTTGTCAAAAAGCAAATATTTGAAAAGAAGAATTTTATTGGAAAAATTTCCAAGGGAGTATTTGGACAGAAGCAAGAGTGAAGTTAAGGGAGTCCTGAGAAAGTACTTTAAGGCTGCCCCTTTGTTGAACAATGATGATAGATGGTTATGCCCCTATCTAGATAACCAGGTCGACTCCAGAAGGGTGTGGCTGTAGGTAAGATGGCTCTTTGGCTCAAGGTATTTCCTGGAGGACTAGGCTAAAAGTCATTAAATAATAAATCCCTATTCTTGGAATACTACATATTCACTACAGGTACTAAATTAAGCCAGAATCTAAAACGAGAAAAAAAAAATGAACTAAGTAAAATCAAAATCAAAGTAGCTGAAATTTATCTGTTTTTTTTTTTTGTTAAGGCTATTTTAAGATAAACAACAGATAACAACAGTATGTTACAGAACTAGAATATCCTAAGGGCTTCATTCATAAAGATATGCACTTGTTATTTAAAATAACAAGACCTTAGGAAGGCAAGCAAGTTTCGCATTCGTTTTTTTTTTTTTTTCCTCTTAGAAAATGATGAAGGTTATCTGAGTTCAAGTAATTACTTTGTAAAGAGTAACTTTGCTGCTCTGGTATTTCTTGTGTACATTTTACTGAGAGGCTTTAGTAGAATAATGATCTTGAAGTGGGAAGAACGAAAGAGCAGACTTTCCCTCTGGTAGAACTCTTCCCGAGGTTTGGAGATGCATGAATATTCATTACGACTAGACACTGGAGTAAAAGGGGGTGCTTGTAGTTGCTTTTGTAATGACTGCAGGTCCTTATTAATATATCCAATGAACAGAACAATGCTCTTCAACCGAAGAGCTATCATTTTCAAGACATTTGTGGAGTTAAAGGAAAATAAGCTGTTACTGTCTAAAATTGTCAAATTTCAAATTTTTAAGATGCTATTTATATTATAAGGGTGGCAAGTTTTCCCAAAATGATTTATGTACATACATTTTTATCTCTTGGTTGCAGCCAAATTGAAAATGAAAGTAAGAATTTATTGCTCTCTTGATATTCTAAAATATAGCAACTACTAGCCTTTAAGCTCCCTTTCAGTTGGGTGTGGGTGGGTGTGTTGCTATTCTTAGAAATCAGGAAGAACAACTTACATATTTCAGGACAGCATGTTCTTAAACAGAATGGAGAAGAAATATTTCTATGTAAAAGCATCAAACAAAAAAAAAATATATCAAGGCTCTAGCTTTCCAGAGACTTGATGTGCCAGGGTAGGGGTATACCTAGAGGGGTCACACCTGCTCAGAGAAGAAGTGTAGGGGGGTGGGGGTAAGAATTGGGGGGGGGGCAGTGAGTAGACTATAAAGTGATTAAGTAAAATAATAATTTAAAAAAGGAAAGAAATCAAGGCACAATTTGAGAAATGAAAAGTATCTCTTGATGTATGACTCCTCTTACAGTCAAAGTATTGTTATTTTCTATGTACTGTGTGCTACATAAATAAGCATTAATGGTCTGATGGCTACAAGATTACTTGATCTTGATTTTCAAATTCAGATTCATAAAAGACACTGTATATAATTGGCATCTATATCTGTATGGTGTGATTCAAGGGACGTCTCAAGTCCTTTCTCTCAACGAGTTTCCCAAATGCTGCCTATTCAGTGTATCTCAAACTCCTGGCCATTGAAGAAATTACTGGGAATACTTGTTCATTTCATTTGATGCATGTAAGAAACCCCAGGTCTAATGGAAATGTTAATGCACACAGTACCCTGTATATATTTGATGTTTAGATATTCCTCTGCTATTAACACAGAGACCAGTTTAGCAGATTATCTATTACTGAATTCCTTAAAGACATTGCAGTACTGGAGGAAAGAACTATAAAAGATCAGGAGTGAGTGGGGTGGGGGGGGAGGTACTTCAGAGTCCTCAGTGGAAGAAACTCCAATATTCATAGCTAGAGGTTGCAAAAAGAACCAAAGACAGACTGTGGCTTTCTCAGTTCTCCTGTCAATCGTGTTGGCTCACTTTCTACCCACTGATATTCTCTCAAGTAACAACTGTTTCTGAATGACAACATCCAATCCATATATTCTGTCCTATTTTTACATCTGAAAGTGATAACCTGCCTCTAGTTCCTGTTTCCTCTGAAGCTCTGAAGACAGTTCTTTCTTCTCAGTCAAAACCAAGAATCATACTAAGAAGAGTAAAGTAAAACTGCTACTTGCAAGCAAAATACTGATTGTGTTTTCTATCAGTTAAAAACATGAAACAATTACAAGAATAAAAAAAATTTACTGCTTTTATTTATAATAAAAATATGTTACATTTTATCATTTATTCTTGGCATGGATCACTAGGAACAAATGAATGCAATGTCTTATTATTGCCATTTTGTAGTATAACATATCTCTGGTGTATCCAATAATGATGCATTTTTTTATATTAAGATCCTTTAGTTCTAAGTATCTGATAAGTCCTATATAAACCTTTCATGACTTTTGGTGAAGAAGTGGAATGATATTTTTGTGATAAGCCAGTCCAAAAGCTCTAAGATACAATTTGAAGTAATAATTACTTCCATGAATATTTTGGCAGCAAAATCCAGAGTATACCTCGGTCAGATGTAAGCAATTTCACTCTGGAGTGGTAGCCATCTTATAGAAGAGCTATTGACAGGTTAACTGGTGATATCAAAACTAATCTAAGCAGTTAAAGCAATCTATATGATTTAAGATACTTTATGTGCATTCTAGATGCATTAATATATGATAGAATTGTGTGTGTGTGTGTGTGTGTGTGTGTGTGTGTGTGTGTGTGTGTGTGTGTAATGGAATGAAGATTAATAAAAAACGGCTACACACAAATATGTATATATGTATATTGTGAAAGTATTTGCCTGAAGGAACCTACTTAAGTAGATATTATAAAGAATTTTTGGTGAGCATACTTGGACAATTTCTAAACTTTGGCTGAGCTAGTGATACATAGATACATGAATTCATACCATGACTCCAAAGCACACTAGTGCTTAAATCCTGAAACAAAAATCCATGTGCTTGCATATGTTTTCACAGTATTGCTGCTTTCTGGATTCCAGGCATTTGAGTAGGAAAGGCTGGTATGTACAGTGTTAAGCTAAACTCCAGAGGCTCACTAGAACTTCAATTCTTCTGAGATTTAATGTGAACCATTTTCTTGTCCTTTTGATTACCTAGTAAACCATTTAATCTAGCACACAAAATTCTTCTTTAAAAAAAATCTTTTTGGTGAAAAAAAATATTTAAACTGGAGTTGAAAAATGAACTCTGTGTACTTGCTCCAGAAATAAGCCTACTAAAATAGAAAGTGGTTGGCTTTTCACATGGAAGAACCAGTAAGAAAGTGAGTCCTCAGTAAGAAAGGGGTACTTTAAAGTCATTTCTAGTGACTAAGAAATGCAGCTCCAAATTACTGGATGGACAAAGTATAAGCTTTGGAAGGAATGGAAGTGTACATGTGCAGCTGCTGTTCTCAAACCTAAAAGGTTTTGGTCTGAGGTTAAATAGCTTTACCTACACATTTCCACCCCTATGTTACAGCCATGGCAGTCGTAAGAGGATCAGACAGTTCCGGGTTATAAGCATTCAAACAAAACCCTGTATTTCCTGTACAGAACATGGAGGAGAAATGGGTGTCAGGACTAAAGCCAAAACCAAGAAAGAGACATTATCCCAAAACTATAAATTATAACATAACGTAATATTTTCTTTATATTTCAAAAGAAGCTAAGGGTTTAACCAGGAGCCTCATTAAGGGTAGGAAGGTATTCTACCTTGAACCTATGCTCCTATCTTACTTTGTACTTTTTATTTGAAGATGTCAGTAGGTCAGCAATTTCTCTGGGTTGGCCTTGAAGGGGCACTGTAGCAGCCCTTGTGATTCTCCTGCCTCAGCCTCCCTAGTAGCTGAGATTACAGGTCAGGCTTCCTTTCCACCTTTCACTTATAGATCTTTTAGTAATGACAAATACCATACATCACAGACAGAGAGATAGAAAAGGGTATGGAGTTGGGTGGGTCTCAGAGGCATGGAAGGAGGGGAAATTATGAACAAAATATGTTGTATGAAATTTTTTTCAGCAAAAAAGAAAAAGACATGCTATATATGGTGATGTTTTTGTCTTCTCTTTATTCTTCTTTTCTGCTAGTTTTCTCTCTATGAGACTTGTCATGAGGAGCCATCAAGCTTTTATTATCAGAGTAATAGAATATACAGAAAGAAATAAAGTAGATGTAGAATTCGTTTAGAACTGGTTTGAGAATTAGTGATAAATGGACCTGGGAATACATATCAGTGATTCTGTAAAAGCACCTGATAGGCAAACCTGATGACTTCAGTTCAATCCCTAGAACTTATATAAAATTAACCCAGAAATGTGTTACTACATCTGGAGTCCCAGAATCTTATAGACAGGCAAGAGGCAGAACCAGGAGAGTCACCCTCAATGCAGCAGTGGAAATACCAAGAGACCCTGTGCCAGAAATCAAGGTGAAAGGGAATTAAAATGTGTCCTCTCACTTCTACTATGCATATGTGTTACTGTGTGTGCCCCATACATATGCTCTTACACAGATTTCTTGAAAACAAGAATTACTAACAAAAAAAGGCTCAGCCGCTCATGATCCCTAATAAAATATGTGGATACAGAACTAAATGAATAATACATGACAATCAGGTGACATTTATGTCACCAGTCAAAAATTAATCATGATGAATCACATTATTACATTAATATGGAAGATGTACCCATTGCAAGGGAAATACTCAGCAAAGAGGCATTTGATGATATCCAACATGTATTTCTAATAAATTACTTAAAATTAACTTCATGTTAAGAGGATCTTTAATAAATAATAACATTGTGTACATAGTGACAAATTTATAAGCATTTCTACTGAATTAAAGGGCAAACTGTGTACTTTTAATTAGCATATGTGAAGAAACGTGGAGCAAAGGTAGTTTTTACCACCGGGTAAATGGGAAACAGAGGATCAATGAATAAACAGGGGAGAGTAGGACAAGAAGCAAGAGGGGAGAGATCAGCAGAAGAGTCCAGGTGGGAGACCGACAGAGGTTTGGCATAAATGTGTCAATCATAGACCTATCAATCATAGGGCTGTGGCTGATTTCTTTGAACTGTATAAGTTGTTTTTTCAAGTACTGTGACAAAATGTTTGACAAAGGCAACTTAAAGGAGAAAGGGTTGGGTTTGGCTCACAGTTTGAAGCTGTAGCCCATCATGGCAGGGAAGGTACAGCTACGAGAGTGTGAGGCAGCTGGTCATAAGACACTAAGAGTAGGAAAACAGAGAGAAAGGACTGTTGGTGCCAAGCATACTTGCTCCTTTTTAGTTAGTCTGGTTCTCCAGTCCATGGAGTGATGCAGCCAGTGTTCAGAGACGGTATTCTCACATCAGTTAACCCAGTCTGGAAACTCCCTCACCAATAAGCTCATAGCTCTGTCATATGATTCCAAACCTGATCAAGTGGAAATACACTACATCCACTCCAGATCCCTGGATCTGACCACACCCGGGAAGATCCTAGGATTCTATATGATATCTTTTCAGTAAGCTCATTTTTTTTCTTCTAGGAAGTAAAAGCATTTTAATAAAATTTTTGACTGTGAATAATGATCACCTTTAAAATTAAAAAATATTAAAACTACATGTAATGTGATCAACCATTTTCCATATGTTTTTGTTTACCCTCCAGTGTAGACGCATGTGTATGCATGCATTCATACTCATATACACATATATGGAAATTGTCTTCAAGCTGTGCAGCTTAACAAAGGCATTCTTTTGAGTTTATTGGATATACCTTAGTGAAGAAGAAGGTCCAAAGTCTCTGACCATATGTTGTGTGTAGAAGGAGACAGAAAACACACTAGGAGTATAATGAGGATATTGCATGATGAAAAGGATGAATGTGCTGGAAAAACACAAGAACATAACAGGGTAAGGAGTGAGATGCCAGAGTGGCAACATGGAACCCTGCTGAAGAATGAAACAGAGTGGCAAATGTCACTGCTTACTCAAAGATTCAAGTTACCCATGCAGGTATCTGAGAGGAGATCATACTAGACAAATTAATACTGGCATCAGAGGTTTCAAATGTAATGGCTAAGAGTTGGGAGTATTTCTCAGTACAGGAGTACATGCCTGAAACTTGGCTGGATTCTATCTCCAGCAATGATAAATTAAATCTTCTAGAGAACTATATGTAGGTCTACACAGTTTTACATTGTTTTAAAATAACCGATCAAAATTCACATACTGTTATGCAAATTGCCTTTATCTATCTATTAGACTATATTCTTAAGACAATAAGCATAGAAATACCTCAAAGTCTCCTTTGGTCATTCAGTATTCCAAGAGATGCCTGCATTGGAAGCTATTTCATCAACAGTCAATTTTCATAACCATAAAGTATGCTATAAATGAGTGGTGATGTGCTAGTATTATTACTTTTGTTCTGTTTTGCATTATAAAAAGAAAACAGTGTCTCTAAACCCAGGAGGTGAACAATTTCAGTTTATGAAAAACACTAATATGTACTGCTACAAGCTATGGATATCCTCTTTCTTTGCAAACAGCTTCTTAACCTTCTACTTGTCCATATGTGAGCTATGGTAGCAGTTGAAATACAGTCTTTGCAAGGTGGTTCCTTGCAAACCCAGTACACCTTCTTGATGTTCACTCATTTGATATTGATGAGGTAAGGCAGGTGCCCATGGACCACACTGTGTTTTCTCTCTTTTTAGTTTTGAACTCTAAGGGTCATTCAGTGACCATTGGAATGTCAGTTTTCTGTTTTACTGCTTTATTTTCTGTGAAATTCAACTGATCATGTGAACCATGCATAAGGTTTGGTAGGAGAGAAAAAGTATCCCAATACTCTAAGTTGTTTCAGTTTGTTTGTTTGTTTGTTTGTTTGTTTGTTTGTTTTGGTGTTTTTCCCATTTCCTCCACTTGGTTTTTCTCCAACCATTATGAATAACACTCAGCTGCCCTGTAGTAATTTCCAAAATGATTTTATGTGATTTTGCTACCTGCTTTTCTTTTGGCTTATGAGAAATGCAACATACCCTCCCCCTAATAAAACCCAATAACTATTGCTTTCCACTGCCAGCAAGGTTTTGGGGAAACAGATATTTCTGACTATATTGATTTCTGAAAAAATTATTACAGTACTTTTTTAAAGTACTTTGGTAAAATTGAACATGAGCTACAAATACTTATGTATTTAGGAGTAAGAAATCACAAACAGAAATACATTCTAAAAGGACAACCTAAAATATGCATACGGGAAAACATGCTTATATTTTTGGTTATGAGCTTAGCCTTTAACGGCTGAGCCATCTTTCCAGCCTGGAAAACATGCTTATAAGCATGCTCACTGCTGTACTTTTTTACAGAATTCCACTCCAGAGCTTATAATTTGTTTCCTAGAGTTGCCTTAACAAAATTGGCTTTGTAATAGGCCACAAAGACAAGTGACTAAATCCAGGAAGGACTTGTTCTCTCAGACTTCCACAGATGAAGACTCTGAAGTCAAGGCACCAGGCGGCTGGCTCTATCTGATCAGACAAGCAGAATGTGTCCCATGCTTCTCTCCTCACTTAGCAATCCTTGGGGTTCCTTGGTTTCTAGATACATCACTCTCTGCTTTTCAGCTTCAAGTGCTATCCTTAAGTCCTATGGCCCATTGCATTGGTTGGTAAGCTAATCTTAGGGCTGATTCTTTTCTATTGGATGTGCTGACTTGTGGCAATCATTAGAAAGTTGCCAAAGTTACTATCATCAAGACTTCATTTTCAGAGTAGTCATCTCCTCAGTGCCTGCTTTAAATGGGTTTCCACTCCTCCCCTTAAGCCATCCATCAGCATTGTCCCTGGTTCTTTGTCCAAACTAAGTTTAAACTCAAGTTCTAAGAGCTGCCTAACCTGATGGATTCAACCAGGGCAACTTTCACCAGTTACCTGTTAGTGCTGCCCCACAAGATTTTAAAAGATGCCATTAAGGCTTAATTTCCAAGTTCTGAAGTGGGAAGAACTTTACTGCCCGTGTAACATAATTCCCTGGATTTACTTACTGTGACAGCTATGTGGATTTTTTTTTTCAATTAGGCATGATCTAGAATCACCTAAGAAATAAACCCATGGGCATGCCTGTAAGGGATTGACCAGATTAGATTAACTGATGTAGAAGATACACGCCACATGGGATGAGGGTCAAGACTCAACAATACAGAGAAACCAAGTTAAGCTCCAGCATTCATCTCCCTCTGCTTCCTGACAGGGATACAGCGTGAGCAGCCTCTTAATGAATCTGCTGCTATGACTCCCCCATCCTGATGTACATTACCCAGAAGCTGGAAGCCAAAGTATGCCCTTTCCTCCCTTAATTTACCTTCCTCAGGGTATTTTGTTGCAACAAAACAAATAAATGATATACTTACTTATGGAAAAATGTCTCACGTATGAAGTAGTTTCATTTCTAGTGAACTAAGGAGTATTTTAATACACAAAATAACTTTTGTGACTACCCATGTCATTGACAAGAACAGAGAGAAATAACCTCTGGGAATCCACCCTGAAGTACGTGAAGGAAAAATAAGGAACAAATGAAAGGGCATGAAGTATGAACAGTCATCATTTTGGCTATTACATATGGCTATGCCAGTCACAGATGAAAGATGCAAACAACAGTAGAAAACATCACTTTAGCAAAGGCATCGGTCATAAATGAGGCCACATCATTTATATGCACTTCAAAGCAGTCATTTAAAACTTCTGCTGCCAGCTCTGGATATATCCAGAATGATAATCATGAAGTAAGTAGCAAGTAGGTGTTTGGAAATAAAACTTTGCCCTAAGCCTTCAGGAGTCTAAGGACAAAGCTAACCATCCTTATCAACCATTAGCTTGAGAACAGAATTGTCAATACAGCTGCAGTCTACCCATCTGCTGAGCATTGATGAACATTAGCCGTGGCACACAACTATGGATTAACTTGAGAGAGGAAATAATGTGATAAGCGATCCTTCTTGCCCTTCTTTCTGTTGATCTGGCCCTGCTCTGAATATCCTACTATAACAAGTCTGCATCAGCCCACAAGAAAAGGAGAAACAGGCTAAATAAAAACTGTATTACATGCTCACAGCAAGAAATATGCCCTTATAATGGGATTTATTCTTCCTTATTGCTGTTGGAATGGACACTTAATTTTCTCCCTAAAATGAAATGAAGCCTTTAGAAAATTGATGGCTGCTGAGAGAGTAGTTTCTCACATGCCAAGTTGTGCTAGCGAAGCTGGGGATAAATCTTCAAAGAAATCTGAGTAGTGCTACACTGTGGCTGGAGCAAGGTAATATTTAACTTCCTACCCACACGAAACCATCATAGGGACAAGCAGCCTTAATGGGCTCACAGAAACCCAAGAGATGCCATCCTTAAGTCACAGACAGTTAACAGCCTTGCCCCCTTCTCTGTGTAAGCTTCCTCTTCTGTTTTGTACTGTTTCTCCTTGTCTTCTTTCCGAGGCTTCATCACGGAAAACATGATTCTGCTCTGACATTGTAAGGTGTATGTGACACTCTTGTGCCTCGGATCTCCACTCTTCCCATCTTCCCATTGTCCCTGGAATTAAGACCTCTTCCTTGGAAGCCCATCTGGGTGACAATGACAACACTCACAGGCTTGTCCTCTATCTGTTTATATTGTTGGAATAAGTTGTTCCATTCATTTAGACAGAGAACAATGGCTGGTAGTTTTCTGCTAAGAGACTTAGGTTTCTGCCCTTTTTTCTAAAAACGTGTTTTTATTAATTCTTTGAGACATTCATACACTTTTTTTTTATAATATTTACCTCTGTGTCCCAATCTACCAGATCTACCTCTACTTTCTTATACACCCAACTTTGTGTCTTCATTTTTTTTTAACCCATTGACTCCTATGTGTGCTGGCCATACGTTCTTGGCTATGTGAGCATCCAGTGGAGCTTGGTTAATCTGCCAAGAGCCACACACTTAAAGAAAACCAAGGCTCCCTGAGGAGCAGTTACAAAGTGCTCCTCAGCTAGGTATGGGTCTTCATGCCCACCTCCACTCTCCGTGTGGACATTTGGTCTGTTTTGAGCTTGTGTATATCTTACGCATATAACTATGAGTTATATGTGAAACTATTCTTTTGGGTCCACAAACACAGTTTTGTTGTGATTATCCATCATACTTGGCTCTTAGAATTTTTTTGTCCCCTCTTCTACAATGATCCCTGAGCTTTGGGAGGAGGAGTGAGATGCAAATTTATAGTGGAAAACTTTGGAGTTTCTCATCCTCTGTACCTTGACCTATTGTGGGTCTCTGTGCTGATCACCATCTTCAATAAAAGGAAGCTTTTCTGGTAAGGGTGGAAATACACACTAACTTATGGGTTTAACAGTAGGTCATTAGGAGTTGGTTTTATACTATCTCCAGCTAGCAGAATAATCACAGTAGGTTTCCCCTCATCGGTATATGGCTCACTTTCTACTATCTTCATCTGAATCCATTCTGAAATTTTGATTGAAATGAGTTGAGGAGTATTGGATTAAAAATTGAAAATTTAGGAACCTTTTTAAATGAAGAATTGTCTTTGTCATCTTGTGACTTCTAATAAACAATTCATCATTGTTAGGGAAGAAACTGCTAACTAGCAGATTAGGAGTTATATTTACATATAAAAATTCTCTTAGTCAATTATAGTCTTAATAGGATACAAGAACAGAAGACAGTAGTGAAGAGCGTTTTGCGGGTGTCTACTCTGTAACATTGACTTCTCACTTGTTGTTTAATGCACAGAACTCTGTGGCTGTCTCTTTCCTCTTGCGTCTTGTCTTGGCTGTAGAAATGAGCATACACAACCCTGGAGAGCTACACACCAACCTGAGTTCGATTCTCTCTTCCCCTTTCACATCCTCAAAACATAAAGTCCATCTTATTGATCCCCAGACATGATAATATTTGACTGACATGAAGGACATAATTTTGTTTTGCTGAAATATAACCCATTAAATAGATAGCATTTTACAAAAGAGCTTTACTACGATCATTATTAAACTCTATAACTTTTTATTTTTTATTTATTCTTCTCTCATATATTACATTCCAAATAGTTCCCCCCACACACACACACACTACTCCCAATTCTCCTCTCTAACTCTCCTCTCCCAGAGGTCTGCTCCTCCTTCATTTCTCTTTTAAAAAAAAGGCAGCCTGCCCCCTCCCAGGGATACCAACTAATCATGATATAACAAGTTACAATAAGACTAGACACAGACACTTATATCAAGACTGAACAAGACAACCTAGTGGAAGAAAGGGTAGTAGGCAAAAGACTCAAAGACAGCCCCACCCCCACTGTTAAGAATCCCATAAAAATTATCATTCTACACAACCATA
>NW_021604592.1:4196860-4277114 GCF_004785775.1 Grammomys surdaster
TGTAGCTTTGTCAGAAGTTCCTGTGGTTTCCATTAGAATAGCATGCTACTGTTGTGTTGCTTCTGCCCTCTGTTAATCTCCAGGGGGGACAGCGGGAGCTCCAATGGACTTCAGAATAGCTTGATATAAGAAAAGTGGTGCTACTTTCCATCCCACAATCCCTCGTACCCTTTCTTTCCAACTTGGGCCTGGCAGAATGGCTCCCACAAAGAAGGGTGGCAAGAAGAAGGGGCATCATCCATCATCACCTGCCATCAATGAGGTGGTGACCCGAGAATACACCATCAACATTCATAAGTGCATCCATGGAATGGGCTTCAAGAAGCGTGCTCCTCGAACACTCAAATTTGGAAGCTTGCCATGAAGGAAATGGGAACTGAGGATGTGCACATTGACACAAGGCTCAATAAAGCTGTCTAGGTCAAGGGAATCATCCGAGTATGTTTGTCCAGAAAACTTAAAGAGGATTCACCAAACAAGCTCTACACATTGGTAACATACATGCCAGTTACCACATTCAAAAATTTATACATGCTCAGTGTGGATAAGAACTAACCTGCTGAATGTCAAATAAAGTTGCAGAACTGTCCTCTTCCCACACCCCTCAAAAAAAAAAAAAAGTGGCTCCAAATCAGAATTCATCGTCTGCCTGACTTGGAATAGGTTCTGGATTCCAATTCCTGCCAGGCAAAGAGAATTAGTTTGTCAATTAAGCAGCCAAACAATCCATACCTGACCACTTCAGAGAAGTGGAGGAGGAGGAGAAGGAGGAGGAGGAGGAGGAGGAGGAGGAGGAGGAGGAGGAGGAGGAGGAGGAGGAGGAGGAGAAGGAGGAGAAGGAGGAGAAGGAGGAGAAGGATAAGGAGGAGGGTCTTCAGAAAGTATTGTATCTTCTTGACATGTCTCGTCTTTCTCCCCAACATACTCTAAATCCTACTCATGTTTAAAACATTCCTATTTCATCCTAAATTTTGAAACTGTCATTGTGAATTAATATGATCTAAAAATTATATTGTATAAAAGGAACATCTTACAGAGAGAGAATAAAATAGTGTATAAGAACTGCTTTCAGGATCAAACAATAGTTTTTTATTTATTCATCTTACAACCCAATATCAGCCCTTCCTCTCCTCCCAGTACCCACCTCCATGTAAGTCTTTCCCCCATTCTCCTTAGAAGGAAAGGCACCCCTCTGGGTGTCATACATCCCACCCCAACCCCACCCCATATAGCCTGTGGAGGCTAGGTGTAGGAATTACCTCACTGGATCACTGGAGGAGGACTTTGAGAGTGTATAGCCCTCCCACACTTCTAATTCCCTCTCTCTGATTCCCACTTGAGGTTGAATATGTGATTGCTCACATTTCTGTTCCAGCCACTTGCTTCTGTTTTTCCCTTGCCATCACGGATTCTCTCTTTAGGAACTTAAGCCAAAATAAATGCTTTCTTCCTTGAGATGTTTCATGTTGTTTAATCATAACAACAACAACAAAAAAAATAACTAATGCAAAACTTGACTAGATTTATATTTCTATGTTTGTTGATGTAAGCTCAGCATCAGCCTCACTTTGCATAGTTTTTATAAGGCTGGCCACTTAAGGACATTGTCTAGGTCATGAGGACTGTAAGAAAAAAAAGGAAAGCTTGGGCTTATAGCAGCTATGATAGAAAAACTTTTAGCATCAGCATTACTAGAGAACAAAACAGTGGTGTAAGCAATAAATGAGTCATAGCACTGTATAAATAAGAGAAGAGTACGGCTTCCTGGAGAAAAGATACTTAGGAGTAGCAGAAAGGACTGTCTTACCTTTTCCTTGATGTGAAAATTATGTGAAGGAGTCTATTTTAAATAAGGAAGCATTTAACTTGACTCAAAGCTTCAAATATCTTGGTTCACTCTCTTCCCACCATTGATTCTGGTCTCTTGGTAGCAGAACTTTACCGTGGTTCAACATGTGGTAGAAGTTTATTATTCCATATTTGACACATAGAAAAGAGATAAGAGGCCCCTTCAAGGATGTACCTCTCAAGGCTATACTTCAGATATTCCCAATTCACTTTGTTCCCAGAACTTCCCAAATGATATTTTCAAACATCACTAGGTCAAGATGAGACATTTAACAAATCAAACTATAGAGTACATTTTATAAACAAACCATAGCAGGTAGGATAAGAAAGCACTCCATTTAAGAGCTATTTTTTTCTTTATTTGGTTTTCTGTTTCAATGTCATTAATTTTTCCCAAGCATTCCAATAGAGTGATTTAATACCTCATGATGCCATGTTTCAAACTGTCAAAGAAAGGTTCCACAGAAGTAAAAAAGGCAAAGAAGAAAATTCAACAAGTTATTGCAGCAGTGGAGATCTCCTTTTCCCTTTAATGAAAAACCAGTACAGATTTTGAGCCCTGGAGTTAGTCAGTCAGCTAGTACTGACAGATAAGAATAGAAAGGGAGATTGGTCAGGGCAATTAAACCATCTGTGTTTGTTAATTGGTACTTAGAAAAGTTAGGCTCCTTCTCTTTCTCTGAGACTGGGAGTGAGGAACTTCAGGTTTTCTTAATGGGTGCAATTCAAACAGTAGCTTCTTTTGAGAACACATTTCTGGGTTGTAAAATTGTCAAAACTCTGGAAGAAGATTTACATTTCAAAAGGGACAGAAAAGGAATTCAGTTCACAACCCCAGCCCATGGGATGATATCGGCTATATTCAAGGTGTACCTTCTTTGTTGAGTTAAGCACTCTATAAATTCTATCCTTTGCTAGAATGTCACATACCTAAGGGTGTGTCTCCTAAGCACTTCCAAAGCCAGACAAGTTGAGAATGGAGATTGACCACCACAAACAGCATGACTAATTGTCTCTTGTTTACTTATTCACATGATGTAAATAACTCCTCCAATAAAAATATTTCTTCAATGTGAATCACTGATGCAGAATTTGTGTTTCTTCCAGAATAGTATCAATTGGTCTTTTCTTCAGAATACTTCAGTTTCTTCTGGAAGATTCCCCTTATCATTTTTTCATAAAGTAGAAAAGTCATGGACTTGACTATAGATTATTTCAAGCCATTATAGTTTCAATATAAAAGTTATTAAAGCATCATGTCTTAAATGCTTGGTCTATACAAGGAAATACTACTAAGAGAAAACTGAATCATGAAGGAACTAAACTTGCCAATAGATTAATGTACTGATAAGTTCATAGTCGAGATGAACTTATCATAGTCGGTTATTAGTATATAGGCAGAGTTAAAAAAAAACTAGGTCAATGGGGACATGACTTTAAAAGGTAAGTTGTTTTCAGAGCCTCCTCCCACTCCATTCTGTTTCCCATCTGCCATGATGCTTAGACTTCTGCTCCACAATTCTTCCTTCAGTATAACTTGCTGCTCCAGCACAAGCCCATAGCAACGGAGCTAAGTGACCACTGATTGAAACTGTAAGCTGAATCCATCTTTTCTTTAAGGTGATTTCTGGGAAATCGTTTGTTATTGTGACAGGCAGTGATCAATAGAGTAAGCCTAAAGCTTCCTACATCATCTTTCTCACTATGTTATCACTGTTTGATTACAGACTCTCTCCTGTGTTATCATCCCTTGAGATTTGGGATTTTCTTTTCACAAAGTAAATTTCCTACTGCTTACGTGTGCTACAGGGGAAGGAAAATTGATCTAGGTCCAGTTGCCTCTCAGTGTAGCTTCTAACCAAGTGTTCTGCTTCAACCCTGTTTCACTCAACATTCTACAATATGGAGGCCTCTGAGTCCTAAATCAACCTGATGCTTACTGACACACCTTTCATATTTATTCATAAAAATACCTGCTTTCCATGTGTGCTTATATCTCCTTTTTGGCTTCCATTTGTTATTCCTAGGATTCTCTCTTCATCTTCTAGTTCCTACAGTTCTTCATGTGAGACTGTTTTCATGCATTCTGCCCATCTTACTAGTATGTTAAGGGAAATTATAGTAGCTAATGAACGAATAAATTTCTATTTTATGATCAACTGAAGTTCACTATTACCTTTTAACAAGTGTAGATTATGGCACTGAACATGCCTATTATTGCTGAGAGGAAAAGTCGGCAATGATAAAGACCTAGAGTTGTCAGAGAGGAACAAAGTTACTCTGCATGGGAGGAAGGGAAGATCTGAGGATAGGAAACGAGAGCAGAAGGAACAGGAACAGCAGGGAGCTTACACAGGAACTGTTGCAGTCAGCCGAGTGTCCTGTGTTATACAAGCAGTGATTCATGTTCTCCCCCAAGTATTTCATGTGTCAAGGTCACCTTTCTTTTCTGTCATCACAGGTAGGCTTTAAGAGAAAAGTTATGAATTACATTGTGAATTAACCCTGTTTGATTGCAGGCTCTCTACTGTGTTATCATCCTTTGGGATCTGGGATTTTCTCTTCACAAAGTAAATTTCCTGCTACTTAGGTGTGCTACAGGGAATGGAAAATTGATCTCCAGAAAAAAAAAAAAAATAAGTAAAACAGAAAAAAAGCAGTGTTCATGTTCTACAGATTCTTATTTTCCTTTACTTGTTTCTTCACATTCTTACATGCAACAAATAGTAAATACTATTTGTCAAGGTATTATACAAGATACATATAGAGAGAGATTAAAAATATCACATTTCCGTAGAGTTACTGGGCAGTTGGGAATACTAGGATGTGAATTGCCATAATGAAAAGTGTGTGCAAGTACTACAGCAATGAATAGACCTAATGATGCAGTCTCTGAGTGTCTGTGACCACAAGGGAAGTGACAGTATAAGAACTGTTGTATAGTTAATAGTAACGAATTGTTTGCTTGAATACTGCTAAAATAATAGATTACAAGTGTTCTCAACACACACACATTAATAGATATAAGAGTTGATGCTATGCTAATTAACTCAATTATTACTGTAGTATTCTTACAATATATTGCTATAATATATTCTTTCACAATTCATATGCTTGTGAAGTCATAACATGTATGACATGTATAAAAAATACATACAATTTTTACGTAACAACATAACCTCAATAAAATTAGAAAGAAAATCTCACTAAGAGAATGCCTATTTTATGTGTAAATGTGTTATTAA
The DNA here is from genome assembly GCF_004785775.1 of Grammomys surdaster. Classification (NCBI taxonomy): domain Eukaryota; kingdom Metazoa; phylum Chordata; class Mammalia; order Rodentia; family Muridae; genus Grammomys; species Grammomys surdaster. The sequence continues at coordinate 4,201,954 of NW_021604592.1, forward strand.
TATTTTTAATGTTTTTGTTTTGTATAAATATTTATTTTAATATTTATGTTTCTGTGAGTTTCTTGTATGCATGTGGTATAACACTATTATTCCTTTGACATACGGTCTCTCAAAGAACCTCAAGCTAGTTTGGTTGCTATAAAGTCATAACTATCCTCCTGTCTCTGATGACCCCACAACTCTGGGGCTGCAAGCATAGGTACCCAACTATATTTTTATATGGTCACTGGAAGGCCTGTCCTCATGCTTGTAGCTACTCATGCTTGTACAGTAAGCACTCATACCAATTGAGCCATCTCCAGAGACCCAATATCTTATTAATTAACTATGCACAAGATACAATAGTACTGGTTGGGGTTGGTTTTCAACAACTCAACACAAACTTAAACATACCTGCAAAGAGGGAATTTTAATTGAGACAATGTCTCCATAAAACTTGCCTATAGGCAAATCTTTGGGGTATTGTCTTTATTGATGACTGATGTTGGAGGATCCAGTCCTCTGCAGGTGTTGCTACACCTAGGCATGTGTTTCTAGAAGGTAAAATAGAATAGACTGGGTAAACCATAATAAGCAAGCCAGTAAGCCACACTCCTCCATAGCTTCTTCTTCTGTTCCTGCCTCCAGGTTCCTGCCCTGACTTCCCTCAGTGTTGGGGTATGACCTAAGAGTTGTAAGCTGAAATAAGCCCTTTACTCTTTAAGCTGTTTTTGGTCATGGCATTTCTTAATAGCAACAGAAACCTAAGGCAACCATAAAAAGAGGATAACATTAAAAATAACATCAAAATCTAATATGCGAACCTGAAGCTGAGATCATATCTAGGAATAGCTATTCATTCTGGGTACAAATAGAAACTTGTACAAGACACAATTGAAGCAGATCAAGGAGAGGCTAATAGAGTGTGAACTTCATCCTCACAACTGTACAAAACTACTCAAGCATTTGAAGATGAAGAAAGAACATGTTATTAAAAAATTCAAATAATCAGAACAGCTTTGTAGTGATCCTGAGGAGCATTGTGTAGGATAATGAAATGGAAGAAGATGGACAGCAACGAAGCCAGAAGAAAAACAGTTGCTGTCCATTTATCTACTTTATACTATCCACATATCTACCATGTTGAAGAGGCACTGCCCGCTGCAGAAAGGCCAGGGACAAGAGAGAACAAAGGGATTCTGGGAGTTGCTAGTGAGTAATATCCATATAGATTAATGATTTGTTTTGGGGGGAGAAAAAGAAGCAGAACTTAAAACATAGAAGAACTTAAACTTGGCTTTCTGGCTGATGCAACTTGTTTAAGGAATCACAAATTGCAAACAACTCATATCCAGAGAGATGAGGATCAAGAACGAAGAGACTAAAGCCAGGATCCTGGCAAATAATATTTGTTTATGGGGTGATATTAGAGGATAGACACTTCAGTTAAAATCCAAATCGAAGTGAGAACCTAATGGATTTTCTTTGTGGACTTTGCTGTTTTTGTTACTGTTTGTTTGGCTTACCTTTGTTTCTTTGTTTATTTCCAGTGCTAAGGAAAGAATCTAGAGTCTTAAACACGCTAGGCAAGTCAAGTGCACTCAATCTACAATTCCAATGGCTTTCAGGAACCTAAAAGACCTGTGTATGGTTTGAATAAGAATGCCCCCCCAACACACACACACCGTAGGCTTATCTACTTGTATGCTTAGTCATCAGAGGGTGGCACAATTTGAGAAGGGTTAGGAGATGCAGCATCACTGAATGAAGTGTGTCACTTGGAGTAAACTTTGAGGTTTCAAAAGTCCATGTCAACCCAAGTAGCTCTCCCCCTCTCCCCTCCCTCCATCTCTCCATCCCTTCTTTTCTTCCTCCCTCTTTCTCTGCCTTTGGATCAGAATGTACCTCTCAACTACTTCTTCAGCTACTGCTCCAGCACCATGAAGGCCACCATGCTCCCCACCATGATGATCACGGACAAATCCTCTGAAACTATAAGCCAGCCTCAGATTAAATGCTTTCTATGGTAAAAGAAATAAAGGCCTCATGGTGTCTCTTCATAGCAATAGAACAGTGACTAAGATAAATCCCTAATAAACTTGGTAAGAAGACATAACCCTATCTCAAGATAGAACTAAAGCTGCTACTGTCACTACTACTTCTGCTAGATGGTACACAAATTAGTGTAGAGAACCTCAAGCAGCTAAAAATAGAACTTCTGTGTGACTACACTGCTTCTAAACAGCTGCATCATATTGCTCTACCACTACTGAGCATCTGGTATAGAGCCAAAGACTCAATACCCTATGACAAAGATATTTAAACATCATTTTTCATTGTTGTTCTATTCACAATAGCTAGGAAATGAAATAAATAAGTCTAATGTTTGTTGATTGATGAATAGTAATGACAATGTGGTACACATACACAATGCAATTTTATTCAACTATAAACAAAAATGAAATTATTAAAGTGTATAGGAAAATGGATAGAACTGGGAAAAATTATATTGACTAAGGTAACTCAATGAGAGAATGATAAAACCACATGTTCTCTCTTGTATGCAGATCTTAGCTTCCTGTTTTAGAGCTCTGGCTTTTAGTTGAAGGGAGTGTATACGGAGGCCAGAGAATGGCCAAGCTTGGGGTGGTAGAGACATTGAGATAAAAAGATATTAAAATGAACTAGATATAAAAGGATGCAGGGAAAATGGACTAACAATGGTTAGAAGGTAGGGGTGGGCACACCATGGTTACCAAAAATAAAGGAGGTATGAATAAGCCATACAGAAACCTCCTACCTTAAAAGGTAACTCTGTGTGTGTGTGTGTGTGTGTGTGTGTGTGTGTGTGTGTGTGTGTGTCTTTGTCTGTGTCTTTGTGTGTAATGGACTGGAGGTACCCCATGTAGATAGATAATACTTTGGCTACTTCTCCCAGAATATTGATGGTTCGGTTCTGGTTTGTGTTTGTAACAATCTCAGTGCCAATATGGAAATCTTCTCTATGAGTTGTTGGTCTGAGAGGTGTCAGAGGCCTGCAAAACAATACAGACTATTGTCATTGCTTTTGCTTGCTCACCAGAAACATAGGGCAAGACCCTGTCACCACAGAGTCAGGTTATAAGACATGGAGAAAGCAAGATAGAAATGAGCTGAATGGTTCTTTCTACCTGGGTAGCATATAGACTATTGGAAGGTTCTATGTAGGCTGCTGGAGAAGAAAACTCACTGTTGATCTTCCTCGGCTGTAGATCCTATGTCCTATAATATGTGCCAGGCAAGATGCACCCCGCATGCAGCCATAGCATGATTATTGTGGGGAGTAAGCATTCACTTTCTGATTGAAGTCAAGAGATAGCCACTCCACAGGAGAAAATGCATACCTGATTCTGTAAACCATGTCAAAATCCTATGAGTAGGGAGATCATAGGCCCTAGTAGAAAACCTATTACTGTTGTTCTGCTAAATACACATGTGAAACTGCCCTCTAGGTAGAATTTATACCAATAGACCAGTAGTTTTCTCAATATAGGCCAAGGATGCTTCTTTTTTACAATAGGTGATGGTTAATACAGAGACTTATATCTGGTCAACATGATGAGAATAAATGACTGTTGTATGTTCACAAAGAAATAGAACATCTATATCACCCTTGAAGAATCAAAGAATACTGCAAAAGTGAGATGAAAAGAAAGTCAGACTCAGAAGATGGGGGTGGATAAGCATGAAATATTTTACATGGAGAAAGGAGTAAGAGGATGGGTAGAAAAATGGGAGTAGGGATCATGGTTAACAAAAACAAAAAAGGATGTGGCATAGTCATGAACATAAAACATTCCATCATAGACCTGCACAAGACTGGGCACTTCTATGTTCTATCATGAGTGAGCTAGGCACCCATGAGTCCTCTCTCTAAACCAACCTTCCTCCTTCTCCTCCTCATCTGTCTGTCTGTCTGTCTGTCTGTCTATCAGGGTAGGTAGATATCCCTCTTTTCCTCCCTTTCTCTTTCCTTCCACTTCCCTTGCTTCTTCTTGTCTCTCCCTCCTGCCTTCCCTCCTACTCCATCTCCCTCCTTCCCTATTTTCCCTTCTCCCTCCTCTCCCTCTCTTTCTTTTCTCCTTCCTCCTCTATCTCCTCACCTTCTCTATCTTCCTCCCCTTCTTCCTTCACTCTTCCTTTCTCCTTTCCAGTGTGTGTATGTGTATGAGTTGGGGGGAGGGGGAGAAGAGGCAGAGATGGAGAGAAAGAGAGCCAGCCCTTGATGGCATTTATCATACCTGATCAACTATAGTTTCTCTTAAGTTCACAGAGTGCTCATTACCCAAGGATCAAAGCAGGAGAAACAGGAAGAATGGAATCATTCCAACCACCCCAGATGGATCAGTTCTGCAGTGTATAAGCTGGCAGCTCTTTTCCTAAGGGCACAGAAATTAAATTAAAAATTAAACATCACATGCCTTTGGCCAGAAATGACCATGACATGCGAAATCAGTAAGATAAATAGTTCATCATTAACAGCTAATAATTTCATAAAAGATAATGGAAAGAAAAGCCTTCATTGCTACATGTCTGGATAGAAGATCCTGTGGATTGAATGCCATGCAACACATAGTGTCTAGCCACATCAGGGGATGCTTTTGGGACCAGTCACTCCATGGGTCACTAAGACAGAAAAGAGTGCAGCACTCCAAGGCTTTTTGTTTGTTGGTTTATTTTACTGTTTTCTTCCTCTAAAAATGTTTTCAAAATATGAGTTGTTTCACTTCAGTGAAGGTACCAAAAGCTAGCATCATTTAAAATCCCCAAACATCTTGTAAAAAGAGAAGACTAGATCATATTTTAAATTTTGTTGCTGTGAATCATAAAAATACAAATGAGATGAAAATTACAGAAGCTCCATGATCCTCTGTGCTTAGACCTAATACTGAAGCTGATAGGTCTGCCTGGTCCTTTCATCACCACATGGGGTCATCTCAACCATGTAGAGTTGGCATATTATTTGCATGTTGGCAAGACAATTACTTGAATGTGCAGGAAAAAAAGACAGAACCCAAACAGAAAGTAAACACCCTTTTAATAACTGATGCAGTAAATGAAAAAACATTTTCTTTCATGAGAATATATTACTTGACCTTCTGCAGAGACAAGTTCATTCGATTTAATTTTGAGGAAATGATTTTTTTTTCCAGTCAGAGATGTTTTGATTTGACGGTGGGTTAGGTTGCAAACAGGCTATTAGAATGATATTTTAGCTTTTTTCCCTAAAGAATAGCCCATTAGTTGCTTGTGAATATTCATCTTCCAGCCCCCTACTCTGTCATGTTCAAGGCAGAGCTGTAATATTATAATGTTTTCATTGATGTAATTAATAGAAAACATTACTCATTAACTTAGCACCAAATTGAGCACTTGACAAATGTACGCAGGACCTTGCCCTTATAAATTTAATATAGATAGGAGGGAAAGTATTGACTCTACAATGGGAAATCAAGGGCATTACTGTAGAAATAAATTTTGAGAGTTGAGAATACATTTTACTGAAGTTTTCTGTTTGTTTGTTTGTTTTATTCCTTTTTGGTTTTTCCTTTTTATTTTTTGTTTTCTTTTGAGGGAAAGTTGCAAGAACAGAGAGGAGAAATGAAGAAATGGGGAGACAAGTAGAACTGGGGTTCATGACTCACAAAAAATAAATAAGAAGTTAAAAATAAAATACCAGAAGCAAGATGAATACTGCAAAAGGCAATAACATGCAACACGGAAATACTACCCCCCCCAAATAATAATAATAATAATAATAATAATGATCCACCACTCTGCTCCATTTTTTTTGTTCTGATTACCTCTTGTGTAATCTTGTACAATCAGAAAAGCTAAGGAATAGAACACATGAAGACCCATCCCATCACCAGTTTAATGATACATACTGTAACCATTAAAACATGTGCTTAGGTGAGTATCAACTTATCTCCAAATGTCACAAGAAATTGAATAATTATGACTGAAGGATAGAAAATAGGATTTTAAACCACACCACACACATTTGAAATGTGGTTAAAGGCTGGATTTGTATTTGTATAATTTGAAAGAAAGATTAGAATATACAACAGACTTTCTTTCCTGACCTAGTCCAGTCCTTGACCCACATGATCAGCTGGGGTTGGGATGGTGGGGATGTGAGGTGCTATAGAACAGGTGGGCGCTGGCGTGAACCTGACCAGACATAATTACCAGGTATCTAGAGAGGAAATTGGGTACCAAGAGGCCAAGGCAGGTTACCGTTTTATCCTTTGTGTAGGTCAGGAAGTGAAGCTGAGAGGTTGCTCCTTGAACAAAGTCCCACAGCTGGTTAATTATAGTACTGGGAATCAACTCTAAGTTTTCTGCTTCCAAAGCCCTCATTTTCCCCATAAGGCTGTCTTCTGAAAAACAACAACTACAAAGCCTCATATGGCATCTGATCAACAAAACACCTTTACAATTAATTAGTCTTCCTTTAATAAGAAAACCAGAGCAAGCCTGTACACCTCAGACTCCCCTAACCTTTGCCCATTTTGCTTAACCTCCACTAAAGGTTCACTGTTCCTGTGAGTCTCTCAGATACACTATCAAGAGCTGAAGTCTTAACATCTTTAAATGAAGTCAGCCATCTTCCTTTCTATTTCAAACTTGCCTGGCACACACCTGCATCACTAGGACGTGTATTCTGGGAAGACTCAATGAAATAGAATATTCTTCTAGGTTGATGAGAACGCAAGAGTTGGTTAAAAAAAAAAAAAAAGTCTTCTAAGCTGATGAGAAAAAAAACCCAAGGAGCATTCCAGGCAACCACAGGATAAAGCTGGAACAGAGGGTTTTGAGTAAGACCACTTTCAGAGGTCCTACGTGAAACCACAAAAATGGGAGTCAATTTCATAAGAGCATAAAGAAATGTGTGTTTATGTGGGCATAACAATGGCTCCATTCCTTATTCTGAGATCCTGCCAGTTCAGCATGGGATGGAAATGGAATGTTGTGGTTCTTGCCTCTGGGACAAGGCCAGCAGGCCTGGGCTTCCAGCAGCCTTGAGAGCTGCTAGGGCTTATTTGTATAATAAAGTACACGTTTCCCCTTTCAAGGAAGGTCCTCCTTGTTAATGTTAATGATTCCATGATAATCAGAGGAGGCAGGAGTCAGAGAGGCAAAGGTGTGCCTAAGATCTTAGCTGCAATGGGACCTACAGGACAGCCCTTAAGGCTGTGAGGGGGGGAAACTCTGAAAACATGAGTTCAAATATAATTTCTCAGCTATGCAAAAATAAGGATGCAATATGAAATATATGAGGGGCTTCATGAATCTAAAAGAACAAAAGCACCTGCGATTTTTTGTGAGCCGACTTGTCAGAGAGATACTAACGAAGGAGATACAGGGACTTAGGGAGTGGTGATTACAGGAGATCCCACCCAGCTAAGTTTTTTGTTGATGCTTACAAAGGCAGACAGATTCCTGAGTTCAAGGCTAGCCTGGGACAAAGGGAATTTAGGTCCAGTCACAGGTGTGATAGAAATGGTAATTTCAGGACTGGGTCCCACCCAGCTAGTTTGTCCTCTGTGCTTAACAAGGGCAGACAGGACTTTGCAGACAGACAAGAGACTGCGGACTCAAATACAGGACTAGCAAATCTAGCTCTATAACCCAGGCTATTCTGGCACTCCATCCTCCTGCCTTAGCCTCGAGAGCGAGCTGGAAGCGGAAGTCAGAACCTTCAGGGCCAGCATTCTTTTTAATTAACATAATTATACCAAGCCTTGAGGATGAAGAACGCAAGAGTCCATTGTGGAGCTGCTTACTCGGAGTCCCAGCTTTCAGGAGGCTTCTGGACCAACATTGAGCCTATCTCTGTGGCAAAACCGGTAGGCTGCTTTAGACAGAAGTCACTTCAAACTTTTCCTAGACCAAGGGGAATATTCACCAAAGATATGGCTATGAATGTGCCATCAGATAGCCCTGTCGGATCCGGGCAGCCGCTGTCACTAATATCCCAGGTAAAACATGGAGAAAAACAAAACTACAATCCCGATTTTTGGCACATGAAGTTTCGAGGTTTCAGTCCCGTAGAGGAGTCCGACCCGATCCAGGATCTCAGGAGAATCTCTGAGCTATGCTATCGGTGGCTGAGGCCGGACTTGAACAGCAAGGAGGAGATCCTGGATCAGCTGGTGTTGGAGCAGTTCATAATCTGCATGCCACCAGAGCTGCAGGCCTTAGTGAAGGAAAGCGGAGTGAAGAGCTGCAAAGACCTGGAAAAGATGCTGAGAGAGGGAAAACCTCACAAGTGGTCCATAATCTACTCCCAAGGGCAGGCATACCTCCGGGATCCCAGTGTTGAGAATGCTGAAGCCCCCGAGGAGAAATGGGATCATACGGATTTGTCCCAAGAGCACCTATCAAATGAGAGCAAGGAATCTCGCAACAGAGGCCAGGTCAGCCCAGAGCTGCCGAACATATCAGAGACTCAAAAGCCATCCACCAGCCAGGAAGAGGACATTTTGCTGGGACTGATTCCTGAGAGGAGATGGGCAGACTACCTGAGACCTGAGCAGAGCCTGGGGAGTGACTCAGTTCCTGACTGGAAAGAGGCGAAAGTGTCTGTGTTCGTTGGTCAGGACCCTCAGCCAACACAGGGTCCTGCTGGTTCTCTCAGAGTAAATGCCGTGCTGCCCCTAAAAGAGACTGGTGTGGATGCTGTACCATCGTTCACCCATATTCTGGAAAAAGATTTAGCCTTGAATAGGGATCTTCAGAGTCTTCGTGGTTTCAACTTACCTACTTCCCAAGGAGTGGCCTCCTATGTAGGCAATATAGAAGATGGACTAGAGCCTGCTAACACACAGCCTGCTAACCCACCGCGGGTAGAGCAAGCTGACAGTCTTGCTGGCCAGGCTCGGTTTCAGTGTACTAAATGCAAGAAGAGGTTTCTTTACAGGTCTCATTTTGACCTCCACCAGAGGTCACACACAGGAGAGAGACCCTTCAAGTGCAACTTGTGCAAAAAGGCCTTTCGACAGTCCTCCGACCTGAAAGTCCACCAGCGTGTCCACACCGGGGAGAAGCCTTACACGTGTGCAGTCTGCCTAAAGGAGTTCGCCCACAGGTCCACCCTGAAGAGTCACAGTCGGATCCACATGAAGGAGAAGCCTTATGTGTGTGAGGATTGTGGGCAACGCTTCAGCCACAAGTGCAACCTCACTGTCCATTTCCGAATCCATCGCGACTTGAGACCCTACATCTGTAAGAAGTGTGACAAGGCTTTCCGACAGCACGGGACTTGGAAGCGACACATGAAAGCCCACTTGAGAAAAGCGTCTGTGTAACTCTGGATCCAGTCTTTTCCCGGAAAGACTGAGATTGGAGTATTTTCCCGGAGAAATGGAGACTGGGTTGTCACTATTCCATGAGGTCTCATCCCTTCAGGGTCACTGTATGTATAGAGTTTTCATTGGTGTTCTGTTTCACTATACGCTGAGTTTTCATTTGTTTGAGATAGGGTTAGAATATATATATAATATATATTATATATATAGAAAGTTAAATGTTTTGAAATTAAATTTTCATTTAAGTTTTAAAAAGGCAGATAGATCTCTGAATTTTTGCTATATTATACATATATATATATATATTACACATATATATATATATATATTGCTTGCTGTCTCCTAAGAATCAAGGAGCTGGGGTTATGGAATGTTAATTTATAGGAAAATCAAAAGAGAACCTGGAATAAATGATTGGATTGATATATAATATAATAAGAATCAAGGAGCTGGGGTTATGGGATGTTAATTTATAGGAAAATCAAAAGAGAACCTGGAATAAATGATTGGATTGATATGTAATATAAAAGACTGGGGCTTATGATATGCAAGAGAAATTTTTTAGACTAGCAAGAGAGAACTACTTGGAGAACTGTCTTGAGCAGGAGAGAGAGAGAGAGAGAGAGAGAGAGAGAGAGAGAGAGAGAGAGAGAAGTCTAGAGCTCTCTAGAGGACAAAGAACAAAGAGAAATCAATCTAGAAAAGCTGTCTCTAGCAGAACTTCGGTTATCACCTTGGATCTAGGATTTGATTTCTGAGTCCTTTGTTTCGCAGCTCTCAAACACCTCTCAGCTCAGAACCCCTCTCCAAGCTTAGGCTGTTCCCTTACTTTTTTACTCCTTATGGCTCATTCCCTGCCTAATGTCTCTAGCCGCCCTAGACCTACCCTGACTATGCAGACCAACTTATGCTCAGCATCTTCTGTTCTCTTCCTCTGGAAACTTACCAGTCCAGTTTCCCATGCTTAGCACTCTTCTCACACTTGGGAAAATTCAAACTTAAAAGCCTTCGTTTTCAGATTTAAACTTTTATACTTTAATCTTAAAGGGGAATACTATTGAAGACAATATCAGATATCCATGTAGGTTATACCAATATTGCTTTATAAATCATAAAATTAATATCGAAAAGATTAGTTATTGTATTTGTTATTATTTAGACTATAGTGTAGTTTTTAGGTTCCTAAACCTAAGTGTTGTAGGAAATGTTTTATTTTATCTTAAAATATGAATATAATTAATGAATTGAACTAAGCAACCAACTTGACCTTTCTTAAGCATTTAAAAGTAAATGATACATATCAGCATACTGCCTATAACTCAGTCTGCCTACTTAAATAAGCTTGGCTTCCTTTTCAAATGTTCATTGCATTTTACAGTCACTGGCTATGTTAGAAACTATATGCTTGCAACTATGACAAAATACCTAGAGAAGTTGCAGCTAACCCTCCTCCCCCTCCCAGGTATTCCGATACATCCCACATCACAGGTGAGACCTTAAATCCCGCCAGGAGGCCTGCTGTATCTGGGATGCCCCCCGCCCAAGCCCGGGACCCTTCCGGCTCCCACCTGTGCTTGCAGGGAGCAGAGACCCTGTGCAGGACCATATCCCTCACAGCACACACCCCAGTCCCCAGTTGCAGCTCGACACCCACTCCTACTCATCCAGCTTCACAGGAAGGACAGGGACAAAAAATGGAACAGAGACTGAAGGAAGGGCCAACTGGGAAACGGCCCCACCTGAGGATACATCATGTCTGCAGACACCAAACCCAACACTGTTGCCATGGTCAAGAGGTGCTTGAGGACAGGAACCAAGTGTAGAAGTTCCTGGGGAGGTCCAGCCAGCAACTGACCAAAGCAGAGGTGGATGCTTGGAGCCGACCATCAGGCTGAGCTCAGGGAACCTGGTGGGGGAGCTGTCAGAAGGACTGGAGGAGCAGAGGGTGATTGCAACCGCATTGAAAGAACAACATAGGCTGGCCTGACCACCCAGAGCTCCCAGAGTCTAGACCAACAACCAAGGAGTGTACCTGGAGCGATCCATGGCTCCAGATACATATGTAGCAGAGGACAGCCTTGACCGACAGTAACAGGAGGGGAGGCCCTTGGTCCCGGGGAGGGTTGATGGCCCAGACAGAGTAAGGGAATGCTGGAGAGGTGGGGTGGGAGAGTGTGGGTGAGTGGGAGAGCGCTGTCATACATGAAAAAGGGAGGGGGGAGGGCAGATGTGGGATGAGGGGGGTGGCGGAGGGGTAACCAGGATATCATTTGAGGTGTAAACGAATGGAATGATCAGTCAAAATTTGAAAACAACAACAACAAAAAACCACCTAGAGAAACATTTTTAAATAAAAGTTTGTCTTGGTTCAGTCTCAGAGGTTTCGCTCTGTGGTTAGCCATTGTTTCCAGGCCTACAGAAAGGCAGAAGCTTCATGAAGAAAAAAACAAACAAACAATAACAAAACATGGTGAAGGCTGTTTATTTCATGGCAGCCAGAAAGCTAGGCAGGGGAAAAAAGTGGCCAGGGACAACATGTGTCTTTGTAGGGCATGTCCGCAGTGATGTACTTCCTTCTAAAATTCTGAAGAAGTATTTAAGACATTGTAATCCTGTTAAGTAATTTGCCTATAGAACTAACCTCCATTTACCTCCATAAACCCATACAAGGGCTTCAGATCAAAGTAAAGTGAAGTTATAAACACCAGTAATAGACAGAAGCCAGTCATAGTCAAAATAAACATAATGGGATTTCCAGATTATTTTTAAAAAATAGCCCTTCTAAGATCTGTAAGTAGTTTTCTGATACAATTGTCTTTCATAAATCTAAACAAGCAACTTCAGATCCATTGTAGAATAAATAACGCTTTTGGTGTATACTTAATTTGAGAAAACTATGGTCTTAGGAACCAGCATATTTTTAGTCCCAGCACTTGGGAGGCAGAAGCAGGCGGATTTCTGAGTTCGAGGCCAGCCTGGTCTACAGAGTGAGTTCCAGGACAGTCAGGGCTATACAGAGAAACCCTGTCTCGAAAAACAAAAAAAAAAAACAAAAAAAACAAACAAAAAAAAAGGAAACAGCATATTTAAAGAGAAAATAAAGTAGCATGGGAAAGTTTATGGTTACTGATAAGTCATTCTAAATGTAAACATTCAGTAATAAAAACTCTCCAACGTGTCTCCATCCCCGTCTCAGGGACTCATTACTTAGAAATCAAGGCTTAGAGTAGAGATGAATGATAAATCTGTCATCTTCACACTGACAAGACCCTGAGTGAAATAATTTAGTCTGTACACTACCAAAGTAGTGCAGAACAGAGGAAAGATTCGTTTTGACTCTTGGTTTCAGCCCCTGAGATGTGGCACTGTTGTTCTCAGATTGTGTGAAGGCAAGAAGCATAGGGCAGGGCAGAGCTGCTCATCCTGCAGCCGTCACGGAAGCACAGAGAAGCCAAGTAAAGACTCAGATAGTTTAGGACCCCAAGACACACCCCAGTGATTTACTCCTCCAAGACCCACCATGACAAAACTACCATCAAACTGCAAATCAATGTATTGATCTGTTTGTTACCAGAGGTCTTGGGATTCAACCTTTTGATAATTGGATCCAACAGATAAGAATTTTTTTTGTGAATGGGAAACACGCTGTGGAAAGAGTCGGCAAGGTTAATACATGAAAAAAAGCTACCAGGACGAAAGGTTGTGAGGAACTGAGCATGTGCAAGAAAAGTCCTTGCCATATACAGATAGGCAGAGGAGGAGCTATCTAAGAGGAAACAACACTAACTGGTTCATATCAAAGTGGACCAAAATAGAATGGGCTCCAGGCTCTGAGCACAAACCTGTCTCCATTTCCAGCCTGGGAGTGTTTCTCTCTGTAATAAGCAGTCTCCGCTTCTATTACTAGTCACATGTCTACCCAAGTCACTCTGAGACTTAGGAAGCCAAACATTATATAGCAGATGACCTCCGAACTCAGACCTGTATCATGTCTTTAAAACCCAAGCCTCCAGTTTTGATTCATCGAGTGGCCTTCCAACACTGATTTCTCTTTGTAAAAATAATTTCCTAGTCTACACATTATTTACTTGCCTGTTAACATGGGCTTCTAATTGGTTTTATCTTTGTTAGAAATCAATTAATCATTTTAAAAATAAAATCTTTAATACTTGGACAAACTGAAAAATATTAGACTTTTTGAAAGTGTAAAAGAAAAGGTGTGGTGATTTCTTGGAGACTCAGACTCCTAAATGCTCTCCCTCTCCCTCTATCTCTTTCTCCCTCTCTCCTTTCCTCCCTTCCTTCCTCCCTCCTTTCCTCCCTCCCTTTCTCTCTCCCTTCCTTTCTTTCCTTCTTTCCATCCTATGTCCCTCCCTCTTTCTGTCTCTCCTCTCCCCTGCTTCTCAACCTTAATCCTCCCTCCTCCCTTGCCCTCTCTCCTCTGAGACTTCTAGCCATTTCCCAGTCACTTCAGCATCTTAATTTTCAAAATTAAACATGTTGACCTCCATCTCTTCCACCTGCATATTTAGAATTAATTTATACTGTCCTAGATTCATGTTAGAAAGGATAAATAACTCATGTATTAACATGGATGCTATTAGAGAGTAAATTTGTAGTCCACTTAACTTGAATCAAAGCAGCATTCTAGAGACGAAAGTGAACAACAGTCAACCAGTAAGGAAGAGAGTACTTCTCAGAACTCCAGAGTCTGGAATAACAAGGATTCTGTAAAATGAAGAGATGCCAGCTTCCACAGCACAAACAGGGATTATATCTGAGGCACAAAGCCAGATTCTTCCTGGGGAGACAGAACATGCTTAATCTGTAACCTCTTTACACGTGTAACTCCTAAAACCTATGGCCAGTCATCTTTTTAAAAATTAAGGAATTTGAAGCCACATGATATTTTAATGGTTAGCTAACCCAAGTGCTTAACATTTCTGAGGAGAAAAGGCCTTGTCAGAGGCTTCAGGGTCTGCCTTGGTCAAAAAACAAAGTGAGAACAACTTGAGGTTAAAGGTCTTAGCTTTGATTCGCCATTCTAGAGTCAGGCTGGAGAAGGTCAAAGAACTCTAGACTGGGGAGGCGGTGTTTACAGGTAGCGAATGGAAATGAGATGCTGTTGAGAGGACTGTTTACTGCTGAGCCTGGCCTCATTTGAGTCAGTTGGCTGCCCTCTAGTTCGGAGTTCCGGGAGCTCCCTTGCATTAATCAGAGGGGAGACACAGCTGTCTGCTGCAAAAGTACACTTCCGCACTGAAGCATCTGTAGTTGCTGTACACGCTAAGCCAGGTTAGCAGTCCTTGGGGAAGGACTCCTCTGCCCAAATTCTAATTAATCCAGCAGCTTCTATCACTCTGTCTCCTAGGAGAAATCTAGAACTATACAACTGTCTGTCAAGAGCTTTCTGGAGGCCCGCCTTCCTTCCCACAATAATGTTTACAAAGGGATGAAGCTCCTTCTGTTCATACTCGTGGCTTCATCTCTTGGAAGCACTTTAATCACAGTTAAATAATTGACTTAAGTATAATTGACCTCAAATTAGCTACTGTTGTCCTCAAATTGTCAGTATTGTGCCCAACCTCTCTAATAAGTGAATGTATTGAGTTTCCCTGTTGTTTTCAGGTTCATGCATCTAGCAGTTAGGGGTAGAGGGAACAGCATCACTACACTGTAGAGCAACAAATTCCAACACCTAGGGAAAAAACGTGGAAATACACTAAACCATTCCCCCCACCCTCTACCCCCAAAAATCCCCCACAGGAAAGAGCGGGTAAACAAGCTGACACAGATCCTTTTTTTTAACTCTTGGGGATTTTTTTTTAAAGTTGGTTGATTGTTTTTTGTTTTGTTTTGTTTATATGTTTGTTTAAAAATGATTTCTGGAGAATCACTATCTAGACACAAAACTGAACATACATTTCTTCATTTTAAATAGTTCTCATCTTACTCAAAGGATCTTTTCCCCAACATTTCCTATGTGTGCAAATTGAGTTGATAACACTCTTCAAGGTTGTCTTTTAATATCTTTAGAATAAACAAAGTATAGGTTGTCATTTAAATTGCATTGTAGATTGTAATTTTATTTGGGAAATGGGTTCACTTCTAACCCTCTTCTTCTACAAACCAGATTTAACTAGCCCACTCCATCAAAAAATAAAGTAGAGCCTCAGAGAGCAAGAAGAGGGCAATTTGTTTTCTGGGACAACTCAGCCCACACATTCTGTGATGGGGACCTGTAAAACTTACTTTGAAACACAACCTTTGTGTGTGTGTGTGTGTGTTTGTAATGTGTGAGGCAAAATGTCATCAAGGAATGGAGAAACAGACTCGCAAGAATAGGAAATTTCTGGACACAGTTGGAATCATCAGGGGGTATTTATTATTATTATTATTATCATCATCATCATCATTATTGGCAGGTTTATTGTATTGGGAAGCTGCTCTCAGGCCTGAGAGAGTTCACTGGCCCCAAGGACCAAGGCCAGGGAAGTCGCTATGGGGAAAGGGGGTGTGGGGTATGGAAGGGAAAAAGAAAAAGGGTGGCTGCACAGAGATAGAAGAGAAGAGGATATTCTTAATAGTACTGTTTGGAAGTGTCTCAAGATGCATCACTAAAGACAGTATTTTAAAATCACATTGATGTTAAAAAACATTTTGATCACCTTTCATTGATATCTGAAAGCATTGTTGAAAATAAATAAAATAGGAATAAAGAAGAAAATAAGCAACTAGCAGGAAGTCATTTGGCTCCAGAAATGTGTGTGGAGCGTTTGGAATGAGCCTTCTGGGTTTCCGGGTGAGAGCCACCACAGTCCCTGAATGTGCTCAGGAGAACCTGGGAAGATCTTTGGCTGCCTTCATCCTCTGAACTGCAGCTGATAAACCACTGAAGTGCAGTAATAATGGCAAATTAGCCTGTCTTGTTCCAAATGATTTCAATATTATTTGGAGGGTGTTCAAATGCCTTTGAATTAAGAGAATGATTGCAACCCTGAATTTTAGGAGCTTTCAGAAAACTTAAAATAATTCTATTATTTTATAGTTGAAGTACTTTAAATCTTCAGGAACATTATTTTATAAATGCTTGTATATATCAAAATCTAAATAAATGCTTAAATGGCGTTAGAGCAAAGATGTCTTCATTTTAAAAGGAATCAATGTGGACTACATATATAAATTTTATATATATATATATGTATTCAAATGTCTAATAGCAGCGAATTATTGTTGCATATTAGCTTGTTAGAATTAAATCTTATAGAGGAACAATCCTGACAGCTTATATGAATGTCACCATATTGAGAACTAAGTCTCAGCGCTGATCCCTGGCTAGGCAGTCAGTGGGAGGCTTAGCTATGCACCGTGCCTCAATTCTGACCTCTAGAGGCTGTTCTAAAAACGGCAGAAGGTTACACCGTCGCAACAAAATGCCTGGATTGTATACAAGGATTCGAATTTCTCTCTATACACTAACCTGTCCCAGGTCACAGCAGGAACATGAGGGAATTATCTTATTGTAAATAAGATCTTACTCTAAAAAGGAAATTTCCAAGTGGTTTTGATAATAATGCAATCCTTAATTCCAGACGACTGGAATTTCTAACCTACTCAGGTGCTTCAATTAATACTTTATATACTTATGTCAGGCTTTAGAAAGAATGACAGTTCATCGTTTTGTTATGTTTTCCTTGATGATAGGTGGAAAGACACTACATTTTCCTTATCTACCATGCAGGACTCATCCAAATCTTTGGCCATTTTTATGTGTCCAATACAAGACCTTTCTTAGAGAGCGCCTATTGACTTTAAAGTTTATGTAGCACTGATGGAGATGAATTGACTCATGATATTTCATGAAAATTTTCACGTTTAGCTCCCTAAGATGGCAAAATACCAGCCTATAAATTTCAGCTAATTAAGTCAATTTGCTCACAAACTAATTACTGAGATTTAATTAACATGAAGACGTGTTACTCAGAGCTTACAGATTGCCTTTACAATTTTGTCTCAATAGACACCTGTACATATAGGCTGGGGACACCCTGTATGCAACATTTTCTGTGCACATCCTTTATGACTGTGATCCATCACATAAGGTCGTGCTTCAAATGTTCCAGTTCTGTCCTATCAGCACCAAGCACACTTCAGATTCTAGGGTACATCAGATTTCAGATGAAAGACGCCCGACCTACATTACTTACATGCTTTATTTTCAAGACATCTTCATCATTGACTTATTGACATAGACATTTACTACAAATCACTTTCCTTTTATCATTTACATTTAAAATATTTTTTTATTTATTTGTAAAAGCGTTTCTATAGTTTCATCTTTTAAAACTTGCTAATAAAATTGCAAAAATAGTATAGAGTTGTAAAATATTTTATAAAAAGACCGTGATGTAAAGTGAAAGTAAAAAAGAATGAAATAAGTAAAAAGAATTAAAAATTAAAATTTAAAAAGGAAAAGGAAAAAAAACCTGTGATAACTAACATTAATTATGAGGGATACAGAAATGATTAAGCAGGTAAACATTTAGCCTAGCCTGACAACCTGAGTTAAATCCTGGGACCTACATAGTAGAAGGAGAGAATAAACTCTCTCTCCTATATTGTCCTCTGACCTCCGCAAGTGCACTGTGCCATGTGTGCACTCCAATAACACATGATATATACATACATGCATACATAAATCTACATATATGCATACATACATACATACATACATACATACATGTAAACCTTAAAGTTTTCACTGTTTATCAAATTATCAACCTGATAGCTCTATCATCAGCTAGTAGAGTAAGCCTCCAGGCACATCTGGATTGCTTAGACTAGATTAGCCCTCTGGGCATGCAAATGGAAGTTTATCTCGATTAGGTTAATTTACATGAGAAGACAAAACCATTCCTTTGACAGGGGTTCTAAATTCCGTGAACAAACGAAGGATGGTTGAACAGCAGCATTCAACGTCCCCTGCTTCCAGGCTGCAGAGTCAATGTGACCAGTTTGCTTCAAGTTCTTGCTACCAGGGCTTTCCCATCATAGGGGACTATCCCTAAAACTGTTCGCCAAAACGGATACTTCCTTCAGTTGCTTTTGTCAAGGTATTTTATCACAGCGACAGCAACAGAACTGAGACAAGGAGCTTGAGTCTTCACAGCTGAAAATCACAGCACTGGCTTTATTTTACAGTTTCATCAAAGCCTATTCTACTTTCTTAAGACATTAATTATAGGGAAATAAAATCAAATAAATTTAGAATGTTATCATTTGCCAAGGCTGGCAAGGAATGTTTTCTAAATAGGAAAATAATTTTTAAAGAATATTTTAAATTAATTGCAGTTTCTCAGTATTATGAATAAAGCTGCTATGAACATAGTTGAGCAAGTATCTTTGTCAGATATTGGAGCATCTTTTGAGTGTATACCCAGGAGTGGAATAGCCAGAGACTAGAAACAACCTAGATGTCCCTCAACTAAAAATAGATAAAGAAAATGTGGTACAACCACACAGTGGAATACTATTCAGCTATTAAAAAAAAAGACCACCGGGCGGTGGTGGCGCACGCCTTTAATCCCAGCACTTGGGAGGCAGAGGCAGGCAGATTTCTGAGTTCGAGGCCAGCCTGGTCTACAGAGTGAGTTCCAGGACAGCCAAGGCTACACAGAGAAACCTTGCCTCGAAAAACCAAAAAAAAAAAGACATCATGAATTTTGCAGACAAATGGATGGAACTTATGAATATCATCCTGAGTGAGGTAACTGAGTTCCAAAAGGACATGCATGGTATATACTCACTTATAAGTGGACATTAACCATAAAATACAGAAGTTACATTTCACAGACCCAAAAAAAGCTAAACAAGAAGGAAGGTCCAAGTGAGGAAGCTTGAATCTCACTTAGGAGGGGGAAGAAAATAATCATAAGAAGCAGATGGAGGAAGGGATCAGGGATGGAGGGAGACGGGAGGGGAATGAGGGTGGGTGTTCAGGAGCAAGTGTGGGGAAGGACCAGAGATATACCTAGATGCCCATGAAAATGAATGGAAATGTTCAACTGACAGGGGTGAGGAGGTGGGTAGCATCTCCTGAATGAGACAGAGACCTAGGATAAGGGAGGTGCCCAAGAATCAAGGGTGGTGACCTTAGCTATGACTCATTACTTTGGGGATATGGAACTTGAAGAGGCCGCCTCCTGTAACCAGGCAGGAACCCCAGTGGAGCAATAGAGACATAAACGCACCCACAAAACTTTCACCCCGAAATTTATCCTATCTACAAGAAACGCAGGCACCAGGGATGGAGCAGAGACTGACGGAATGGTCAACCAATAGCCAGCTTATCTTGAGATCCAGCCCATGGATCTATTAATGATACTCTGTTATGCTCGCAGGAGCATGTTGTCCACTGAGCAGCTCCACCCAGCAGGTGATCCAGACAGATACAGACACCCACATCCAACAGTGGATGGAGCTTGGAGACTCTTATGGAAGATTAGGAGGAAAGATTGCTGGCCTCTGGGGGGATAGGAACTCCACAGGAAGACAAACAGAGTCAACTAAACTGAACCCTTGGCCTCTCAGAGTTTGAACCACCAACCCAAGAACATACACGGGGTGGACCTAAGCCTCACCACTCATATGTAGCAGATGTGCAGCTTGGTCTTCATACAGATCCTGAATAACTAGAGCAGGGGCTATCCCAAAAGCTATTGCCTATACATGGGATATGTTCGTCTAGCTGGGTTGCCTTGTCTGGCCTCAGTGGGAGAGGAAGTGCCTAGTCCCTCAGAGACTTAAAGTGTCAGGGGACCGGATATCCAAGGGGGCCCCATCTGCTCAGAAGAGAAGTGAAGGAGGATGGGGAAGTGTTGTGGGAGGGGGTGACGAGGAGGAGGCAGTGAGTGGGATATAAAGTAAATAAGTAAAAAAAAAAAATAATTAATTAATTTAATTTGCTTGTTTTTAAAAAGATATACAACCGAATAAAAAATATTTTTAAAGCTAGTTCAGATGTCACATTCTTCACTCTGATTGATCCATGCATGATTGCAAGTACATTGTCTTGATTTCTGCAGTGTTCATGACAGTGAACAGTACGGCATCAACAACTCACACAGACTGCTTCCAGATGAAGTTCATATCACAGACTCCAGGAGAACACAAAAAAAGCTGGGCAAGAGCTTGTCATAATTATATCTTATATTTATTGCAAAGAAAATAGCACACCTAGGTCAAAATAGCAAAGACTGACAAGGCATACTGTGAGGCATGTTTATAAATGTGCTTCTTAGGTTAGTAAAGATACAACCTGTACATAATTAAATTTTTAAATCATCTCATAAAGCTTTCTCACATGTAAGAACTAGGGAACCAGAGGTTCTATTAATCTCTTTCTTTCTAAACCACTGAAAAGGGTCCCTTCCCATAAAAGACAGCAAAGCAGAGAGGATATGATCTATCTAACCAAGTGTCTTTGAGTTTCTATTGCTGCCGAAAAACACTGTAATCAAAGAAAAAAAAAACTTGGTGAGGAGTTTATTTCATCTTCTACATGGTGGTCCATCATCAAAGGAAGTGAGGGAAGGAACTCAAGGCAGGAACGTGGAGGTGTAGAAGTCATGGGGGAAGTGCAGCTTATTGGCTTGTTCCCTGTGGCTTCCTATGCCTACTTTCTTGTGGCACTAAGACCACCAGCCCAGAGGTATCACTGCCCACAGTAAGCTGGGCCCTCCCACACCAATCGCCAATCAAGAAAATGCACCACAGGCCTTCCCACAAGACAATCTGGTGGCAACATTTTTTTAATTGAAGGTTCCTCTTCCAAAATTACTCTAGCTTGGGTGAAGTTGGTATAAACCTAGCCAGCATACCAAGTCACTGGCTTAAACACCCATCTCTTCTATTTGTTACTGTTGTTCTCTGCATTGAGAGAACTGCTTCAATTTTGATGAATATTTTGGGAATTCTTATTATTTTGCCAAGTTTGTATAGGTTACTCAATTAAAATTTAATATAATCATTATCCGCAAGTGGGTTTTCAAAAAAATCATTAATTAAATAATTTAGTCATTTTATTTTAATGAAGTGAAGAAAAACATCTTCCAAGAGAATATTTTTAATTAATATATTTATTTTCCCCATGCTGTAAGACATTAGCATTCATGCTTCGTATCTGCTGTGTAGCTACATATCACTTGTGCCATTAAGATGAGGGAATTATGACCAGGATTGAACAATAGAAATATTGCCTAGAAAAATGAGTGTTTATCTCACTAAAGCTTTCAAAAATGACTTCTGAGATGATGAAGTATGTTTTTACATGCCATGAGTAAGAAAAGACAACTGTAACTATAGTTACCAAGTACACTAGGAGCTTTACTTTCCAGAATTGCATCCAGACTAAGTATTTATTCAGGAAATTTTTTGTGTGAACACAGTCAGGGGCAGAAGGTTAGAAAGAAAACTTAAATGCACCTGTCACAAACAATTTATTATGTGCTTTCATTATCAACATCTTCTATGAAACACTTCTACTTCAAAAATATACTTTTAGAGATACTCTTCAATGACTTGTCTATGACATAGAAAAATAACAGTAAATAATCTTTTTCTTGGTATAAAAAAAGTTATTTATTTTTTTTACATTACATTCCCAGAAGGCTTTCTCTGGCATGGTCTGAACTTTGATATTTTTAACAAGAAGGAAGGAAGTTCTGTTGCTTAACCAGAAATTAGAATGCCCAGCTCACCTTGTCTCAGAAAATTAACACTGCCTCCACTTATTTTATGGAGATGACAATGTTAGTGTGATAGCTAACTTCAAGAAATAGAGATGTACATCTTTTGGGCTGAACTATGCTCTTCTCTTTATTCTACACATAGATACTGGGTGTCTTTGTTTTATGCAGTGTGCAAGAATGTAGGATCCAAAATCAGGTATGTGGATTTAGATATTGGATCCTTTATTTATTAGCTCTGTGAGCATAATTTAGTTACATCATACCCCTTAACCCTATTTCCATGTGATTAAAATGGGAAAAACAACAGTAGCTTCTTCATGGTTTAGTTATGAGGTTTAAATGATGTCATTCAAGCCTAAGACAGGTGAGTGCAGAGATGCTAAGTGCTCGATAAATGCTGGTATTGTTGATGGAACATGGATACATGTTCATTGCAGCATTCAGAAGTTATGACTAAATTAAGAAAGTATTCAGGAGGGACAGAGGAGCGATAAAGAACACTAAGAATGTTTGGAAAAAACTTAGGGGATCATATTATTTTATACATACATAAATATTCATATAGCATATATGAATATACATTAAATGATGTCATGCCACTTACTCTGACAATACCCCCACCAACAGCGATAGTCTATCTAAGAAAAACATCTTTCCAGGCATGAAAAGTCTTATTTCAAGTTGGTGATCAGGGGAATCCAACTGACTTCCAAAGCAATATAGACTATTGCTTTTTTCCCTTGATTGACTCCCAGAGATTGAAGTAAAATTCTATTGGTGAAACGACATGTACTTTTGATACAGAACTTAGAAGTTGGGACAAGAACAAACAGGATGATTCAGAACCAGTGTGGTTTTAAATAGCCACAGGTAGATATGTTTCTAATATAGGGATAGAATAATTGGAATAACTTGTCTAATCTAGGTGGGAAGTTTGTATCATCATCATTTGGCTCAGAAATTATTGTGTGGGCATCTTGTGATTTGAGAATTGTTGACATATAAATCTGACTGGTTAATTATAAAAAAAAAAAAAGTTGGGACTCAGAAGTTCTAGCTGGATCTTACTTGAAAGCTTCCTCCCTGAAGACTAATTCTCATAATACTAGAAAGTGCTCTGCAAGCTACCAAAACAGGGGAGTAATCAACAATTCTACACAGCTATTACATGTATGAACCATAATAATGACCAGTCCTGCAAGATAGTGCTAAATGTGCAATAGTGGCACTCATATCTAAGTGGTAACCAACAGCTCTCTAATTGAACTTGAGGACTGATCAACATGAGGTCCATTTTGTCTAGTGCTGTAAACCTAGACAACTATCCACTACTGGTGAAGTCATGGATCTTAGAGGGGATCATACTACTCCTATCTTACTAATCCTGAATAATCCCTAACTGCATTCTATATGCTTATCCTTATACTAACAAATAAGTGTATCTTTCAGTTCTCATCCAAGCAGCTTCTCTTTGTAGCAGATGGAGTTCATCACAGAAAGCCGTTCAACACAAAGAATATCTAATCATGGGGCGCCCAGTCAGAATGAATACATTTAACAACACAAGTCCTACACTTAAGGCTCAGATAATATCACAGAAGAGAGGGTCAAAAGATTATAAAAGCTAAGAGACTAGGAAATCTGTTGTGAGATTATATCTCCCAGAAATGACAGGGAATCAACATTCATAATACCACAATTGGCCTACCTAAGTAACAACTAAACAATGACATCACCAATAAATATGCTAACATAGAAAGAAGAAGTCTCATCAGATCTCACCTCTAATAAAAGATGAGGCCCCTAATTTACTATTCAATATCAAGAGGTTACCCCTTAAATCACATACATACAACCAACATTAAATATATCAATGTGTTGTGCTTATATATTAATGAATACATATGTATTTTTGCATATGTGAGTGTATATGTAACAATAACAAAAAAAAGAAGGCCATGAATTTGAGAGAAAGTAAGGAAGGTCATGCACTGTATTGAGGGAAAAGACACTGGAGAAGTTGGAGGGAGGAAATAGTAGGAGAAAAGGATATAATCATATTTTAATTTTAAAATATTTTTAAAGATACTCACACAGCCTTAAGAAACACTATTGCTAGCTTTCCCTGTTTCTGGAGTCACATTCTGTGGGGCATTTGGCAAGTGGTAGCCATCTTCTAAGCTATCTCCTTGTACTCTGTGTTTCTCTTTGGGTTTCCCTTAGTTCTTAGAAATCTCTGTCTTGGATGCAGCCTTGGGGCAATAACCTACCTTCCTTCCTTCCTTCCTTCCTTCCTTCTTTTCTTCTTTTCTTCTTCTTAGCAAATCAGTGGTGCTGACTCACAAGGCTTCAAAGTGTTCCAGATAGAAGCAGGTTACATTTAAAGAGTAGAACAGTGAGTAACAAAATGAAAGTCACACAGGATGCTGCAGAAATTCTCCATTTACAGAAGAGCTCTCACTTTTATGGCCAAATTGTTGAATTCCCTTATTACATGCTCTGAATTTCCGTAAACTATTTTTGATTCTTCAAGATTTAAAAAAGAAATCAAGAGAGAGAAATTTAAAAGATTTGAAGGAGAAACATTTTCTAGGTACAAGTATCTTGGATACTCTTTAGTTACTGACTCTGTTAGAGAATACACATTCAAAAATGAGTCAAATATATTTTAAGGGACCATTAGTTCAATAAAAAGAGTGTGGGCATTTATATAACAGAAGGAAAAATGATGAAATAAAATTATTCAATGAAACAAAAGCTACAGCAAGAAAAGAATAAACCAACTATAGGATAATAAGTAGCTAAGACTTCTGTATTGGTATGTAAAGGGGCCACTGGCTCAAGTATAAATACAACTCATGCTATATGCTGTAACCTGGGCATGAGAGATATGCATGAGGTGTTAAACAGCAGACAGGACAGGACTCTGAGTCTCTAAGGGAAAAGAAATATAGAAATATACATAAAGCAAGTCATATAACAGCTCTGAATCTCTACCTGGGAGTGACACACTGCTATAACTTTAGGAGGTGTTTTCCATGTAGAAGAACAGGAGTTAGAATGTTAAGAGTAAAATTACAGGCTCCTGGCAGGGTATAATGTAGACCAAACCTGTCACACAATTGGAGAGTCAAAAAATGCAGAAATTGGACACAGATGAAAGGGTTTGGCTGCAAATGTCCAAGAAGAGATTTTGGAAAACTTACCCAGACTGTCTACTACGGGGTTGAAATCTAAAGAACAATTCTATATGTGAAATGGAGTTGAAATATATTAAGATTCTGGTCCAGCCATACTGAAAGTATCTTGATGAGAATCTCAAGTATTCCTCTGAAGGGTCAAGTGAGTAAGTGATGACCATAGCTGAGAAAAAAATGGCCATGTTCCAAGATTAAGAGCAAACTCAAAATATACATACCAAGCAAGGATCTGTCACCATGCCTGTGAATAAATGTCAGAGATGTGGTCCAAACCTAAACTTCCCTGATCTCCCAAACTTTTATTTCTAAACACTCTGTTTCCATTGTAGGAGTCCATCCTTCAGATGAGTCCATCCTTCAGATGGGTCCAGAGCCACCAGAAGTAAGGATAAGGCATGCCCATGATAGACACCCATCAGAAACTATACAGACTAATTTAAAATTACCTCTAGACAATCGGAGTTTAAATGGAAAAGTAATTAATGACAAAAATCAAGGTTAGGGTTTAATCATTGTGATAATTAATATTGACAATGACAAGATAAATGAACAGTTGCAAGTAATTCTTGCCACTAAGAGCGGGGAACCCATATTGCAAATTGATTCTGAAAAGAGGAAGACATAACAGTGACAGTTCTTCAATAACACAAAGTCTGAATAGAAAACCATTAGTACACACTAGTTTCTTTCTTCTTTGTGTGCAGATTGGCTGACATTTTGGTGATCTAGACTAAGTCATAATATGTACAGATCTATCAATCTACTTTCTGGCCTCCTAGTGGGTTCTCCAATAGAGCAGGGGCATTTATTCTTCCTGTGGATGCCAAGAATGCAGGAAGCCCATCTTCAGCAGAGACCACTGAAGTGTGCAAAGGTGTCATGTGGTCTCACTCAGGTACCATCCACTGACGGCATCCCACTAGCAAACAGTGAACTGACCAAGCCCAAGGTCAGGGTTTAGGTGTAGCTGCCTGAAGCCACGGATCAACTGGGCTCACCTGAAAGGGAAGCTGGGAATGAAAGAGGAATGGAGGGCGGGAAGAGATGAAGCCAAGACAAAGTTCTCTGATCGACGCTCAAAGCTTTAATGTTCAGCTTTCAATTTAAAGGGAGAGGCCCCACCAAAACCCTTTCTGGTTTTAGTGGGAGATGGGTGGGATAATCCGATAATCAGTTCTTGGTCACAATGCAAGCCCAGGGGCAGTTCTTTTAAGTTCCATGTAGCCAAGGTGGGTAACTCCACCTAGATCCTATCACTTGGTCTGTTAGCATTTTATCTAAGCTCTGCCCCACAGTCACTTGGCAACATCTAGGTATACCTGACTCACTATGCTCCCTCTGCTCTCTCTTGCCTTCTTGCTCTTGCCTTCTTGCTCTTGCTCTGTTCTCTTGTCCCCTTCCCCCCACCCATTCCCTATCTCCTCTCTCTTTCCACATGCTCATGGTCAGCCTCTACTCCTCTACTTTTTCTCTCTGCTTCTCTCTGTCTCTACTACCTTCTCAACTTCCCTCCCCATACCCTGTATAAACTCTGTTCTATACTATACAATGTTTCTGGTCCCTCAGGAGGAAGAGATGCCTCAGCATGGGCCCACAAAAGCACTCTTTTCCCCCACACCTTACTGCACTTCCACCAAACATATTCTCTCTTCTCTTTATTCTTATTAACATATTTGAAAGGGTTTGTGGCCCCATGGGGACAGCAACAATACCAACCAACCAGAGCTCCCAGGGTCTAAACCACCAGCCTCTGAGCACATAGGGAGGGACTCATGGACCCAGCTGTATACATAGGGGAGGGTGACATAGTCAGGCATAAGTGGGTGAGGAAATCCTTGGTCCAGTGAAGGCTGGATCCCCCAGTATGGGGAAAATCATGCGTGAGGAGGTGGGAGTGGGAGAATGGGTGGGGACATATCCTCATAGAAGCAGAAGGAGGGGGGATGGGGTAGGGGGTTCATAGGTGGGGGGGCAAATGGAGAAAGGGGATTACATCTGAAATATGATAAAAATAGCCAATAAACAAATTAAAAAAAATAACAACTGGGACATTTGTTTTTCATTTTGGAATTTTCTTTATCTGCATATTTAATATTTTAAATGCTTATGTTACAAATGCTTTGTCAGTGAAAGAATATTATTTTCAATTTTTAAACGTAATTCTGTATGCTGTCTCTAGACAATCAAGTCAGGAAAAAAATAAATCATTGTAATACTTCTTGCTTCAAAAATACTTTCTCGAATTCAGAAATCCACAGGTAGACCTATAATCTAAGCAAATTACACAATTAGTTTAGGCTTCATTTCACTGAAAAATCAGAACATTCCTTAATGCAGGGAACTGGAAAACAACCCTTCTTGCAAAATGCTTCTTGGGTAATCAGGCTTCAAGAGACTTCTTTCTGATGCATTTACAATATATTTTATGTGAAATGAAAATAGTCAGTGGAAAGGAAACTTTCTGTGGCTAAAAGTGAACTGTCAATGTATCAATGGCTACACCCAAAGCTTGGGAATGTTCATCTAAGAATTTCCTTGGATGAGTATTCAAATCATTCATGGATGGCACTCCAGAGTGCTTAAGACTGAACTCTTAGGCTTGTCTGACTGTCTACAGAGCGATGAAATCTTGAAAGTCAGTATTTAAAAGCATTGACTGTTAGTAGGTATAGCTGTCTCTTTCAAAAACATGAATGTAGAATGGCTCAGCCATCAAAACTTGTCAATGAAACAGCATGGGGTCTCTGTCCTTAGGTTTTTGTGAATGAACTATTCTGTAGGTCAACATGCATTTAGCTTGAGACCATCAGCTACAGGACCCACACAATACACTGTGATCTTAAGTGCCAAGGAACTAGATTATAGTTTCAAGAAATAGCTTGTTTACTTTTTTAAATTATGAAAGAAATTTTCCCAAAATTTAAGTTTAGAGTTTTCATTTCTGATTGCTACTACCTGGATTTCTTTCTTCCTTTTCCTTTTTCTTTCTTTTCCTTTTCTTTCTTTTTTTTTTTAAAGAGCACTTTAGGAAACTCTACCTCTCTTGAAAGGGAAAGTAAGCTCTAATTATTGGCACAGTCAGTGATTTGATTAACACTAACAATTGCCAATGTAATTAAAATTTTGATTATCAGGAAATGTGTCTCGAGGATATGAGTCTATAAATTTAGTGCACATTAGAGAGTGTTTATCTGTGAAATTTGGTACTCCAAAATATTTCCTGAGCACCATGATAGCCACTTGGAATTTGAAAAGGAAACAAAACAGACAGGATACCTTTTGAACACAGATTCAAAGTAACTTAGGTACTCATGTTGATGAGGGTTTTAAAGGAAGCCTATGTATCAGAAGGAAAGAACACTCAGAAAGGAGATTATTTACTTTATATGTAGAATATAAATGAGAAGGGCTTTAAGGTATAAAGTCTAAGAAGCCCATGGAAATGAAGGCTAACATAGAAAGCCCAGAAAGAATTGAAACTCCAGGTAGAAAAAAAGTCCATATAGAACCTTTTGTGAAATAAACTCCATAGGATCCATTTAACACCAAGAAATCAGAAAGATATCAAAGTTTAAAAAGTAGATATTAACCAACCAGTCTCCTTAGAGCTCCCTGGGACTAAGCCTCCAACCAAAGAATACACATGGAGGAACTCATGGCTCCAGCTGCATATGTAGTAGAGGATGGCCTTGTTGGGCATCAATGGGAGAAGAGGCCCTTGTTCCTGTGGAGGCTTGATGTCCAGCGTAAGGGAATGCTAGGTTGGTGAGGTGAGGTGGGAGGTGATCCGGGAGTGACTGGGTGGGTAGGAGAGCACCCTCATAGAAACAGCGGGGAGAGGGGATGGGCTAGGGAGTTAGGGGAGGGGGAACTGGGAAGGGGGATAACATTTGAAATGTAAATAAATAAAATAACCATTAAAAATAAAATAAAAAATAAAAAGGGTTATGGAATTAGGTTAAAAAAAAGGTAGAAGTTAGCAGGTATTATACTCTTATAAATTACATATTGTTGTCCTTTCTGTTAAATTACATATTGTCCTTTCTGTTAAATTACATATGGTTGTCCTTTGCCGTTTGAAAGTTATGGACTTTATTTTAAAAGAACAGCCATACATATAAAAACTATGTGAAATACCTTATAAACTTTTCCAGGTCTCACAGAGTAATTGACACACCTGATTTGTCATTAGTACTAGAGATTCAACCTATTTCACTAGATAAAACATTTTTCTAATCCTGATCGTCCCATAATACATGGGAGAAAATCTCTTCAGCACACATCTAGCAAGCTACTTTTAGATTCTAATTTACAGGAGAATGATTCCATATATAGTAGAAGAAAGCTGTAACTCATGATTTCCTTTCTCCAGCAAATGATAGTCCCTTAAATAACTCCTCTGTGTCTAATCACGCTACTCTAGAGGGTCCTCTTTGGGAGTTACCGTTTTCCTTTCTCAATGGATTGTTTGAAGGGTGTAGTCTAATTTTTACTTTATTGTTACAACATTTAACTAGATGGAGTTGGAGTCCCTTGCCTCCTTCTAATTTTTGTGTTTTCTGAAGATAGTCTTAATAGGTAGAAAATGTCACACTGTAGCTGACCCTGCCCAAGAGTGAAGCCACCCTATGCTCTCAGTGCTGAACTTCAGCATCTTTTCTAATTTCTCTGCTTGCCTTAGGGACCATCCTGAGTTGAGAATCCTTCCTCTGGCCATATGTACATCCTGACTTCTTCTCTTAATGTCTACCCATACCTCTAAAACGCCAGCTTTTAAATCCTCCTACATTCAATAAACATCAATAATATGCAATCACAATGTCATCCAGGAAATTTCTGTGTGTCAATCTGCAGCTGGACCATTTCAAGTCAGTATTCTAGAAAAATGAAGTGTTTTAATGGTCCATTAAGATTCTTGCTCATGAGATTGATTTTATAATAGTAATTAATTGATTTCCCATTCAACCATTAACTATGACCTGATTTAAGGCTTTTCTTCTAGTCATATTAGATCTGCATACAACGTGAATTATGTCACTCAAGACTTGTTGATATCCTACCCCCATCTCTTATGTTTCTAATGCTATGATGAAACACCATGATTGAAAGCAACTTGGGAGAGAAAGGGTTTATTTCACTTTCTGGTACAATCCATCACTGAAAAATGTCAGGACATGAAATCATGAGGGCCAGGAACCTGGAGGCAGGAGCTAATGCAGAAGCCATAGAGGGGTATTGCTTACCAGCATGGCTTGTTCAGCTTGCTTTCATGTAGAACTTAGGACCACCCTCTCACCAATGTGGGAGCTGTACCATCCCATATCAGTTATCAGTCAAAAATGAACCACAGGCCAATCTGTTGGTAACATTGTCTCAATTGAGTTCCCTCTTGCCAAATGATTCTAGCTTATGCGAAGTTGACACAAAACTTGAAGGCACACCCCAGTAGCTATGAACGTGAACTTATTTGGAAATGAAGTCTTTAAGGTTTGATAAAATTAAAATGAGATTCTGTGTGACTCTTCTTGGGGAGACAGGCACAAACAGTATCTATTCACTCAATAAAGGACATTGACATTAACAAAAAAACCCTAAAGCATTTCACTCAGATCTGGGTTGGTGGCCCAGTGAGTTTATTGGGGGTCATCAATAGGAGCATGTCAGATGCTCTGAAAGCAGCATCACCGAAAATCCCCACCAAACATGGGTGATAAGGCACAAAATAGTGCATCTCGGGAACTCTCAAGCCCACTTGCAGAACTTCCACAGGAAAATCTCCTCTTGCCAACAGTGGCTTCTCTTTTTACTAACTTGGGGGAGGAGCCTCAGGAATATTAAAACTTTCAAGAGCTTCCTGATTATTAGGTGCCTCCCTACCTACTCTAGGAAATTCAGAGATGGTAACTCTGTACTGTGAAGTCACACTGAATGAGGGCAGGCTGTAATTTAATCATCATGCATGCATTTAATCATAAGGGAGAAGTTTGAATAAAACTGGAAAATTTCAGGGCCAAGTGGAGAGGAATGGACAAGAAACTAAATCAACTGGTACTGATGTTAAACATCTGGTCTTTTAAACTCTGTGAGAATGTGTTTATGTCTTGAATCCACCTTGTTTGTAGCACTGCGTTCTAAAACCCCTGGGAAAGTAAAAGAAAAGGTTCATACATACACACAGATTATAACTGTTACTGGAAAAGAGGCCACAAATTTGAAAGAATGGCAGAAAGGGTGTGTGGGAGGCTAGAAAGGGAGGAAAAAGGAAGGAAGAAATGATATGATGGCATTATGATCTCAAGACAAAGGATAATCACACAAGGTGAATTCTCTTTCGTAAACTGAGAATGCCGTTTTTGACAATGAACAAAAATATAAAAAGTAGGTATGTTTTACTCTTAGACAGATCAAAAACCAATGAAAGGTCCCTATGGTGCTTGAAATTCTTTGACCTTAGACCAAGAGAGTTGAAAAGTCAGGCCATTAACCACAGAATTAGATTCTTGTAACTACAAGCCGGAAAGTGGAGACCTAGCCTTGGAGAATGAGCCAGGAAGCTTGCATCTGGGCTCCTTTGTAAAATATTATACTGACATTTCTTTTCATCAGAAGACAGTGTGGGCCTGAATTACCTTTTATTCCTGTGAAACACAGACTAATAAAATTGCCAAAACAAAATGCATGAACTTCATTGATCTTGAGACTGTTTTACTTCTCAGAAGTTAAATACTTAAGTTCC
This sequence comes from Grammomys surdaster, assembly GCF_004785775.1. Taxonomy (NCBI): domain Eukaryota; kingdom Metazoa; phylum Chordata; class Mammalia; order Rodentia; family Muridae; genus Grammomys; species Grammomys surdaster. The sequence goes on from NW_021604592.1 coordinate 4,233,971, forward strand.
TTTAAAGTACAGGAATAAATTTCTATCCTGGAAGACCTCTTTCTCCAATATAATTTTTAAACAAAAAAGAGCTGCACAAATCATTTTGACAACTATATATTTAGCCTTGAACCAATGAAGGTATTTCAATATTTTCTTAGAAATACATAGCCCTAGAAACGGTGGAAATATTCTAAAACAAAGGGCAGAATATTAAGTCAAATAAAAACAAGGCAAAATAAAAAAGGTCTCACCCACAACCAAACACCACTGAAAATACCAACATACCAGAAAATGTCAAAGGAAAGATTTTTAACCTTTTAAAAAACAACACAAAAACATTCATTTCCCACTGGCTTAAAGAATCTTTCCATTCTAAACAAATGTTTTCTTCTTTTCTCTTCACTGTAGGAAAGAATATGAATCAATGTGGCATTGTCCCATAAAAAACAGACTTGTAATAGATTACCTCTAGTAATGTGAATCATCTTTCTCCCATCGCTGCCTTCTTTCAAGGGCCTTCTGAAGTGTCAAAGAGACTCAAGTGAGCAGTAAGTTTCAGTGTATCTTTCCCTTTGCTCAGAGCAACAGAACAGACTAGAAGGGTTGTCATCTGCAGCCACCCAGGGGCCATCCCATCACATAATCTAAGTTTACTTTGCCCTTCAGAAAGAAGGACTGGAGAGAAGGGTGAGACCATTGTGGCTTCATTACTTGCTAGCCATTCACCTTGGCATCTGTGATGGTTTGTATATGCTCGGTCCAGGGAGTGGCGCTATTAGAAGGTGTGTGTCCCTGTTGGAGTAGGTGTGTCACTGTGAGTGTGGGCTTTAAGAGTCTCATCTTTGCTGCCTGGAATCCAGTAATCTGCTAGCAGCCTTCAGGTGAAGATGGGGAACTCTCAGCTCCTCCTGCACCGTGCCTGCCTGGATGCTACCATGTTCCTGCCTTGATGATAAAGGAATGAACCTCTGACCCTGTAAGCCAGCCCCAATTAAATGTTGTCCTTAGAAGAATTGTCTTGGTCATGGTGTTGCTTCACAGAAGTAAAACCCTAACTAATACAATATCTAAACCTCAATACATAAGCTCCTTATTTATTGAACAGGAAAATAATGTGCCTTGTTCATGTGTTTGTTAAGGGGATCAAGTAACAGGGAAAACCCCAGCAAATCAAGCACAGCATATCTTTAAATATATATTCATACATACAAATGTGTATTGTACAGACACTCATAAAGGTTTAGGATTTGGAAAGTGGGGTTAAGTTAAAACTGTTTTTATGACTGCTTTCGGGATCTCTCTTCCGATTGGTCCCTACCCCACTTCCTGACGTATTCATCTGTCCTACTCTCGTTACACACAGCTAAAGCTCCAGTAATGAAGTGATATTCCTCCTTTAGATAAGACCTATCTAGCTAATGAAGCCAGGAGAGGTTTAACATACAATTCTAACAAGCAATGCAAGGCATTCATTCATGCTGCATGAGTGGCCTGGAGGAGTGACTAACATGAATGAGAATGACTGAGCTAAAGACACAGTGAGGTAGCAGGGGGCTTCGTGTCTGCTCACAAGTAGATGGGTATCTGAGGTGTTAGTGGCCAAGACGCTGGCACTTGCTAGATAAAGAACCAAGTGTTTCAGCAAACTTCTGGTCCTCCAACAATGCCAAGGGAGCCTCAACAAATGTTTAAACACAAATCAAAACAGGAAGAAACTGGACTTTGAGTCACTTCTTTGTGTCGGTGTCCTTGCATCAAAGATTTTTTTGAGCCAATATCAGTCTCTCCTAATAGACCTAGTTCTCAGAATGTGTGACTCACTACATCTATTCCAAGGATTTAACTACACAAAAGTTCCCTATATTCAGTTAACAGTACATATTTCAATTTTCAGAATTAACCTTTTTCCCCTTCTTCAATCAGTTTTATTTATTTATCCAGAAGGAAGACACCTCCTCATATTTTGGCAAGTGATATGATTAGACCTAAGCCTTTTCAAAGTAAAGCCCATAAAAATCTCGATGAATTCATGAATAATTGGAATAATGCCCCTTTGGGAAAGATTCAATAAATCCTTTATATAGTATATGTTGTATAACCAAAAAAATATCCTGGAAGTTCAATTTATACAGAATTTCAAATAAAAAAAAAATTTCAGGATAAAAATCTTATCCTTGTTTTCTCTTCATTCACCACACCTCATTAAATAAGATTGATTGGGTTTGCCAGTCAAATATAAATCTTACAATTCAACTCTAAACTTATTTCTAAATCAACTAAACTATGAGACTCTGAAAAGTGAATACTTAAGACTGTACTTGCTGTCACAGGAAATCTCTTGAGTTTGCTTCCTGAGCTGTATTGTTCCAGTCATTAGTCAGAATAGCCTCCTAACCTATAAAAGTAGTACAAAGCAACTATGTGTTAATGGCATATAAGTGTATTGTAATCATGCATTCAGGCTGATCAGAAGCATATACTACCACCATATGTCAAGGACATAAGGGTGTACTGGTATTCTGTTAGGCTGGTCATAGAAATACATTTCGCTATCATGTGAAAACTAAGAAGGTGAAGGAAATCTTCATTCAAGCTGATCACATAGACAGTTCCTTCTCATGCTTTGGTGTGTGTCCTTTATGAGAGGAAGACTAATGATCCCATAATGAACTACAAACAAGCCATTTAATGATTACCAAAGTCAAGAATTTAGTGGCATAGGTAATAAAGCCCTGAGTTACTTGTATATTGTGGCTTTCAAAAACGAGTATATCTGCAGATTTTTATAAGTACCTAAACCACTTTTCTGAAAACAGCTAGTAATATATGACAGTGAAGCATTTATAATCTCAAAATATATTCCAATTTATTTTTAATGCAAGAGTCTGGACTTCTGGAGAAAACACTAAATTTTATGAAGACTTATATTCATGGACAGAATGATTTCTGAATGTCATTAAACAAACAGAAAAGGGATTTCATAGTGTGTTGGCTGTCCTATACTCCTTTACTACACAGTAAAGAGTAGATTTAAAACTAAGCTGCTTCCGTGCTAGTTATTTTTTTTTAAAAAAATTGAGGAATCAACGATTTACTCTGATAACTCCTAAATGTTGCTCCAATATAGGAAGAAGGTGTCATGATTGACACCGGGTGCTCTCAAGGCAGCAAGTACAATGTCAAGCTTTTTACCCAGCCTTTTGACGTCTCCATTTTGAAGTTGTAAAAAATAGCATGGAAAAAAAATCATTAACTTCTCTGGCATCCAATTGAATAACGAGTTCAATGTGGCTTTCTTGAAACTGGAATTCCAAGTACGCTGGTAGGGCCAAGGTACGCTGGTAGACACTGGTTAAATCATATAGCCTTTTACACTGACAGCTCTGATGTATACCTGATGCCCAAGGTAGACATGGAAACAACACTCGTCAATATTTCCAACTATTCATCATTAGCTGAAAAAAAAATGACCTTTTAATAAATCGTAATAAAAATTCAAAGCTGCTATAAAAGAGATAGGAATGTTTGATTTTATTGTTTTTCATATAAATTCCTCCGCAGTGCTTAGATTTCAGATTTCTTCTATTTCTAATTGTTTTGTGCCTGCAAGTTTTTACTACATTTCTCACGATTCTACAATTAATCCTCCTTTCATCAAACTCCGTTAGAAGGTTGCCCACTCTCCACGAACCCACTCCCTCCTCCAGCATGCTTGTTTGCTTATCCACCCCCTTCCCTTCTCTTCTTTGCCCTTCCTTCTCCTCATGACAGACTTATTCTTTTTTGTTGTTTTTATTTTTGTTTTTCAAGACAGACTTTATTTGTGTAGCAGCTGTAGCTATCCTGGAACTAGCTCTGTAGACCAGGTTGGTCTTGAACTCATAGAGAAGTTCCAGAGATCTGCCTACCTCTGCCTCCTGAGTGCTAGAATTAAAGGCTTTCACCATCACCCAGAAATATTGTTTTGTCTTGTTTTGCTTTTCCTTGTAGCTCTAGAGGCAAGAAATCTAATGTGAAGGTTATCTATTTTGTTGGGTTCTAGCACAAGATTTTCTTCTTTCCTTGCAGACAGCTGCCTTTTTGTCCTGTGCTTATCCAGAGGGAGGGAAAAGAGGCAGAATTAAAAAAAAAAATGGGGAAAGGGGATGACATCTGAAATGTAAATAAATAAAATATCCAATAAAAATAGGAGTAGAGGAAGAAGACTTGGTGGGAGGGGGAGTGAGGAGGTGGGATGAGAAAGGAGAGGAGAGGAGAGGAGAGGAGAGGAGAGGAGAGGAGAGGAGAGGAGAGGAGAGGAGAGGAGAGGAGAGCAGGAAAGGGGAAGGGAGGTAAAAGAAAGGGAGGGAAGGAGCGGGGAGGAAAGACCATTCTGAGATCTCTTTCTTTAAAGTCACTAATCTCATCATAAACAACCTACATTTAACAGCTCATATAAATTATTTCCCAAAAGTCCCATCTCCAAAGCCATAAGATAACAGTTAGGGTTTTAGCACACATGAATTTGCTAGCAAAAATTTCAGGCACAACATATGAATTTTCCTTGTATGAAATATTTCTGTGTCATGTTACAATTCTATTGTGATGGAAACTTAGTTGTGAAGCCTAAGTTATCATGAAAAACCCTCCCCTGCTATCCTTAGATAGTTTCTAAAAGACCTAGAGCTGTCCCCATACTGGGCATTGTATGTTGCATACAGTATATCTCTACACACTTTCTATTGTACTATAATTGAATTCAGTCAACCAAGTTATTGGCAAATTCACCAGAACAGGTATTAATATAACTGAGCTTTAGAGCTAGTGAGTTGGCCCAGTTGATTAGAGCATGGTGCTAATAACTGAGTTTTAGAAACAATCTTTAGTCAAATCACTAGAAAATTATATCTAAATACTAGATGTCTCCTAAGGACTAGTGAGCAAGGAGTTGTTGAAGAATTGGATGATGAGTACATGTGGACAGGTCTAGAAAACAAATCAGGGAAGTCTCTATAAAACAGATGGGCAAAAGCAAGTGCCATGAAGGTAAACATGTGCTAACATGGGCCTTTGGCCCGATGCTTCTTGTTCTTTGAGTCTTGAGCAGAAGCTATTTCATGTATTTGCCAAGTTAACCAAATGCCTAGAAGTTCTCTCTTCTTAACTGATTATATGTGATTCTGGAAGACACCCAACCCAATGAATAATCATTTTCAAATTAACTGAATTTGGAATCATCATGGAAATACCTATTGGTGGTCCTATGAGTATGTTTCCATATTGGGTTAATTAAGATAAGACCCATCTTATATATGGATGGCATCATCCCATGGGCCGTTACTCAAAACTAAATTAACAAGGAGAAAGTAAGCTGGTTACTAACATTCATCTTTCTTTCTGCACTCTAACTAAAGATGTAATGATGTAACTCTGTACCTCACACTCCTGTTGACATGCCTTCCCGACCTGATGGACTTTATTCTCAAGCTATGAGCCAAAATAAACACTTCCTCCCTTAACTTGCTTTGTCAGATTGTGTCATAGCAATGAGAAAGCAGCTAATATGAGTAAGAACATTAGCTTGAAGCCTTTGGTCACAAAGAAAATTTCGATGAAGTTCATTAATATTTTTAATTGGTGGCTATAAATCAGGGATTGCCCCATAGTAAAACCCCTCAATGTTTAACTGCAGAGGTAATGGTTAACACCGGCTAATAATCCTTATTCTGTACAGATTAAAGGACTTTCTGTCCTTAACAACTTTTGCAGAAAACCAAGCTTCCAATGTTTATGAAAAGATTACTTAAGAGAATGTAGAAGAAAGGCTGGCTGTACCTAGTAATGATAAAACTGAAGATGCTTCAGAAATTCTTTCCAATATTTGACTGTGTCTACTTGCAACTGGAAAGAGCCACGGGAATCAATCTCTTTGTTGTGGTCATTTTTCATCACTAACAAACTACCTGAGAGAAGTCAACTTAAAGAGAAAAACATATTTTGTCTTACAGTGTTGAAACATGGTCAAAAGAATCACAGAGGGTGAACAATGCTTTGGGGACCTGTAAGGAAGGCTCCAGGAAAAAAAGGCAGAGGGCCTCTTACCTCAAGTGCATTTTGTTCCCTGAGTTGTTCTTAAGACATGATTTCATACCTCCTGTGACAAACATTTACACTCATTTTATAACGTGTTTATTCTTGCCGGATATTGGAACATAGCTCTAGAACCCAATCTGGTGAAAGGATGTGCTTGGTGTTGTCCTCAATTTACCCTGAATCTGGATATGGCCTTCTGTCTTGCTTTCATGCTTTCCCAGATATAGTCTCTAGTACATGCCAGGCAATTGTGCTTAAATTGCTCTGTCCTGAGAAAGCTCTGGGGAAAGATTGCTCTGTTAATATTTAGTATGTGCTTACTGGCGTTTACTTACAAGTTTTTCTGAACTAATAAAACCTTCCTTGGATCATTGCTGAAACCGAAGTAAATTGTCTGCAGCAGTAGGCTGTAGTATCCCTGCCTATCACCATTCTTTAAGGTCCTTAAATCCCAAGTCTTGCAGACAAAGCTGCTTAGGTCAACAAAAGTCAATGTCATAGCTTCAGAGTTTTCAGTCCATAGCTTGCTGGCTACATTGATTCTGGGCTGTGATGAGATGTACATCATAGTGAAAGGGCACAAAAGGCAAAACTGTTCACTCCACAGTAGGAAATAGAGAAAGAGAGGAAGCAGAAGAGATGGGAAGAGAGGAAAGAGGAGAGGCTAGGAGAGGGAACTGCGATCCCCAGTGACTACTTACTTTGCCCACAGCCCCATCTCCAAGTAGCCATTTCAACTATGAACTCAGCAATAGAGTCTTTGATGGAGTTTGTACCATTGTGATCTCTCAATAGTGTCACCCACTGGAGACCAAGCTTGAACCCAACAGCTTGTGGTACCATTTTGTATCAATCTGTAACTCCACTCGTTTTCATTAAGATCAATGAAAATACCTCAGAATAAAGAAGTTCAAAGGACTCAGATTTGATTCTTTTCATTTTAGAATCACACTGTTCTTTCTTTTGCTCTTTTAAATTAGTGTATCAACGAAATGGATGCCATATGATTGTGGGGATAGCAAACAAAATGCCAATTTTCCATAACCGGTGTACCTTATTTTCTGATAGGCAGACCTCTAATCAATGTAGAGCATAAACAAATGGTAACCAAGACATTTAGAACCAGTTAGAGTCATTACTCCAAAACGCATTTTGGTATTAGGGAAATAAATGCATGTAGAGATTTGTTTAAGCTTTGGAATTCTGAACACAGAAAGACAGGGGACTTGATGGACAGTGAAAAGCGACTCTATGACCTCTCAGAAAGAATGATCAATGACACCTCTCTTCACTGGGTCTCTCAAATTTAAAGCGTCAGGATTCTTTCTCCAACCAAACATTTCAATTTTGTAAATACTACCAAATCTTATACACTCTGCTTCCTAGGGAGCATGCACATTCATCACCATTTCTTCATTCCTATAAGGATCCATATACTTCAGTGTCTCTTCACAGGACTGCTGAAATAAAATCCTAAGTGATTCTACTTCTCTGATGGGCCCTCTAAGTAATAAATACAGTAACTTCTAAATAGAACTTATCAGGACACTCTGATCCACATATTTTCCAGAACTTTCCATTAGCCAAGTTATTGTACAAATGTGTTATTTCTCTGAAGGTTGACTTCAACATATTTTCTCTTGCTGTCTCATTTCTTCTCTATACCACTTGAATCATGCATCTTAGCCACACTGCTGCCTCCAAACCAGACACTAATCATACACACACACACACACACACAAACACACACACACACACACACACACACACACACACACTTCGTTCATCTTTTCTTGGTCTGAAATGATCTTATGTATACCTACCTGAAAGTTCTCATGTTTTCTTACAATGACACCACTTTTTTTTGTGGCTATCACATGCCTCTTTATGTACCGTAAATGGGAATCTCTGTCTTTGAAAGTTCCTTATATCTGCCTTCTTATAGCTTTAATTGTACTTTGTCTCAATTATTTTCCAGTGTCTGATTCTGTTCACTGTGACTCTCTGAAAAGCAGTGCCTGTATTTGAATTATCTTTGGACCTACAACAATATATGTGAAATCTATTTGCTAAGAGACTAGGTAGCAAACTTCTCAATGTCAGTTTTTTGAAAAGTAAACTTTATTCAAACTAATTACACTTTTTAAGAGAGATTTTTCCCCCAATTTTACCTTGATTTCTGAAAATTGCATAAGTAATTGCATTTCACAGTTATGAATTTCTTCATGCATGCTTTTAAAATGTCAACAAACCTAAATAAACTAGTTTTAAAATAGTTTCTACTCACAAAACACTACCAGAATCAAAATAAGTGAGAGTAAAATGTTCCTCTTTTTATATGATTCCATATTAACTTTAGTATGAATTAAATGTCACTGTAGATTATGGGGATATTATTAGATTTATTAAGACTACACACACACACACATGCAATTATTTTAAATGCTGATAAGATAGAAACAAGAGAATGGTTTTGAAGCAAGTTGTTCACATTTGGGTAAGAATTTCTGTAAAAGAAAAAAATTAACAAAGGTATCAGATTTTCTATCATCAAAATATTGTCAGGTTCAGTAGTGATAAATGAAGAAAGGCATAATTAATGTTAATGATCACTGCGCTAGAATTTTAAGAAGTCAGTAAAAATGCTTATTGTAGACTATCACCATGGTGACTCAAAGTCCTCAAGGGTACACAGATGCACTTGCAGTAGGAGCTCTAAAGAGATCTGATGGAAAACATCTCTGAACCAAGCAAGAAATAACAATCCTCCTCAACAATTCTCACTGAAAACCATGGAGATTTCAGAGTTTACCTGTAATCTCTTAATTCTTCTCTTATCCCTGGAAGTCAAAATTGAATGAGAAAAGACTTTCCTATAGATTACTTAGACTCCTTAGGAAGTGCCATGTTTCTGTTTTCTGACTTGGTTAAACCTTCCTAAGTAGTATCAGTTTGCAAGGCCTTTTATCTCTAACTCAGGCTTAACATATTAGTATGTAAATGGTTCTGGGAAAACTGAATATCCACATGAAGAAGTTTGAAACTTCACCCTTGTCTATTACTGTGTACAAAAATCAACTCAGAGTGGATCTAAAACCTGGAGGTAAGAGCTGAAGCCAAAAAAAGAAAACAAGTTTCTTTCTGCATTGGTACAGGTGACAATTTCCTGGATAGTACTCCAAAACCACAAGAAACAAAAGCAAAAATTGAAAAATGATTTTAAGTCAAATTTTAAACTGACAGGAATTGGAGAGTTAACTTCTAGAATATGTAAATAGCTCATAAACAAGCAATACAAGTAAAATGAACAAATAGCATACATTGACAATTCTCAAAAGAATAAACGTAAATATCCAATAGGTGTGTGAAAATCATTCCAAATTATTACCAGAAAAGCAAAAATTAACAAATGCTATCATAGAGGTCGTGAAAAAATGCTTACTGTGTGGAGATTCTTCGAACAACTAAACTAGTACTCACCGTATGATCCACGTAATATACTACTTGGCTTATATCCATAAGACATGAAATCTTAACACAGAAGACATCCCTACCAGCTTGTGTTTGTCACTGCGATGCTCCTTAAATCAGCCCGGGTACCTGTAACAGATGAATGTAGTTAGCCACAAAGCAGAATGAAATACTGTTATTTGTAATAAAATGTTAGGTAAAATAAGGCAGACCTAGAAAGACAACTATCTTGTGTTCTTTTGTATACCTGGAATTTTTAAAAATATCCTAAATAATCAACCTGAAGAAGAGGAATTTCTAGAATCTAGGAAGAGTGTTATAATGGTGGCAAACATGAAAAGGAGGATGGACACAATCAATGTAACATCTGCATGGACTGCAACACCACAGCAGAACCTGTTAAATTGTGAAATTAATATGCATTATAAAATAAGGATAGGTTTAATAAATAGTAAGGGCATGTGAGGAACTCCTATTTTAAACTACTGTGTTGGAGAAAGAAGAGCAGTGTGTGTAACAGTTTCCTCCTAGATGGAAACATTACATTCAGAAGTTTAAATTCCTTAAGCAAGAAGATAAACAACTCACAAAAGCTTCAGGAAATCCCTGAAACTGACCAGATTCATTAAGCTACTCCATACCTGCCAGAGTAAACGAACCAAGTAAGTTGCAAAGAAGACTCTCAGACAAGGAAAAATGAAAAAACAAAGAAACAAAAAGACACAAACAAACAAACAAACAAACAACAAAATCCTCTGAGACCAGACTACCTGCCTAAATAAGGTTTAGATTAATTGAGTCTCTTGAAAGGGACCCTCTCTATGTTGAGTACCTGTAAGCTGTGCAGAGGTTTCCAGCCTCTGTGAGCTGTCACCTATGCTGGGATGGGACTTGATAATACAACTGTCTTTGAGTCATTTTGCTCCTGTAAGTAACCCCTCACCCTTACTTTTGTAAGTAACCTGAATAAAACTCATTGGCTTTCCAAACTGGACTTTGATAGTTCTGTACTGTGGTCTACCATGGTCCCCCTATCAGGGGACAGTGGTTCTCAACTTTCCTAATGCTGTAACCTTTTTATACAGTTTCGCATTCTGTGGTGAACCTCAACCATAACATTATTTTCATTGTTACTTCATAACTGTACTTTTGTTTCTGGTTTGAATCACAATCTAAATATCTGTATTTTCTAATAGTCTTAGGTGACCCCTGTGAAAGGGTTTTTCAACACTCAAGTTGAGAAACTCTGGGTTAGTAGATGTGTGTCTTGCATCTCCCCAAGAAAAATTTGAGCAGACAACCGCCAGCAGAAGTAGAGCAGGTAAACCAGAGGGTGAAAAAGGAAACAACCAAAGCTCAGGGTGAAAATGTGTAGAAACCATTACCTCATCTGCTAACTTAAAACAAGTTTAAAAAAACTGTATAAAATCCCAAATCCTTTAAAAATATTATTTTCCTTTTACATCAAAAGATAAAGGCTTTAATATGAATTAAGATGTACTTTATGATTCCATTCTCTTTACTTCAAAATTGGAGAATAGGTTTTAGCAAAGGACTCCCTATTTTCATTTATCTGTGAATTTGTTTATTCCAAAATCATTGCATAAGCACACTCTGAGTGCCAAGCATTTTATCAGGCATATAAGATAGGAAAATCAATTTAGAAATGAATAAAATGCAGTGTCTTGCCCTTGAAATGTCTGAGGAAATGCACAGTTGAGGCAATTCTATCAAAAAGTGACAAAGAACACAGATAGTGCAGAAGCCCCATGAGAACGACACCCAGGCCAGAGAAGGTATGGGGAGGAGAGGCAGGTCAAGGAAAGCTTCATGTTTCATGATTTCAAGCTCAGATGAGTTGGATTAGGTGACAAAAGCCACTTCATGAAAAGACAAATGCTCCAGGAAGAAAAAAGATGCTCCCGGCCATTCTTGGAAGTGAGTTGGCACCAGTGAAGGTGGACAATAGAGAGAAGGGTTGGCTGAGTGAGTATAGCAGAAGGAGGTAAAGAGAAATTGAATCATAACAGTTTTTGAGCCTATTGGACTTAGCATTTTGTGTTGCTGTGACAGAATTATCGAGCCTGGGCGACTTGTGACAAGCTGAAATCTGTTGGACCGCAGTTCTAGAGGTTGGGGAGGCCAATCACAAAATGACAGCTTTTGCAAGGGATTATTACATGGCACAGGAACAAAAGGATAGCAAAGAGTGGGAAGAGAATGTGACTGTCACAGTGGAAGTCAGGCAGAGGTCAAGCAACAACATAGATCATCCCAAGCCCTACAATTTTCTGTCCTTTTATACAAAATGTGTTAGTTCTATCCCAACAGCACCCAAAACTTCAGTTTATTCCAGTATCAACACTAACATTCAATACCCAAATTTAAACCCTGACTGTCCTGAGGGAATTTTCTAGCTGTGTGGCTACAAAATCAAAAGTCTGTCTACTTCCAAAGTCTGATTGCTTGAAAGGCATATAATAAACACTGTTGTTTCAAGTGGGCAAGTGGAAGAAGAAGGAGTAACCAGTCTTATGTGAGGGAATAGCATCAGATCTTAAGTACGACCCTATAAGAACTCTGTGCACTTTCACATGGGATGGAAGGTATAAAGATTCAAAAATTCTGTCAGATGCAGCCCACAGAACTGCTCCCAAGAGTTAAAATCACATGCATGCAATTTTACTCCTTGGCTAGGGTTATACAATGGCAGATTTACAGTTCTGGAATATTAGTTGTGACTCTACCCCTATGGCTCTGCCGGGTATTGCTCTAGTGGGGATTGTGTGCAATGGATCCTTCCTTATTGAATCCCCTGAATGAACAGACTCGAGCCAGCTCAAGCATGGCAAAAACAAATCTGACAGGCCTCACCACTTTCCATTTTCCCCTCTGCTTGCTAAAAAGAAGGAGGAGGAGGAGGAGGAGGAGGAAGAGGAGGAGGAGGAGCAGGAAGAGGAGAAGAAAATTAGATTACATTCCTAAAGGTAGCCACTTATTTATTTATTTATTATAAGGTATTCCCTTATTTGGCCATCTATTAAAGTCCAGCAGTCACCCCCTCTTTGGTTTACGTAATTAATATGGCCAATTAAAATTAAACACCTTATCCTAACATGGGTTTCACCTTTTACCTTTATAAGCCTCTATTTTCCTATGGGCCATGTCTGTCTCCTCTGTCCAGAGGCAATCCTTTGCCCATCTCTCTCCTACTCCCCTCCAGGACAAGTATCCCTTCCTCTTCTGTCTTGTCCTCTGTTTCCTGTATTTGTCTCTTACTTCCATTCCTATGTCCCTTTGGGGCAAGTAAACCTCCTTTGTGCTGAGAACCTTGTCTTGGGATATCCTTACTCCATACTGATCCTTTCACTGCCCAAGTCCTAGGGCTTCCCTCAGTCACCTTTCAATTCTAAGTTAAAGCCATGATGGCTCCACAGCTAATATACTTGCATGCATGCAGACTGCCTAGGCTTACGGCTTCCTCTAGAGAAGTGGTTAAAAGAGCATCTGGGCCCTCACCTGTGATAGCCAAGAATTGATCTCCTGATAGGCAAGGAGCTGAGTCTGGATACGGTCACGGATGGGACCACAGCCCAACCCCCTGAAACCAATCTGTTATTCCAGATCTCTAGAGCCAGAATGGGAAGAACAGCCACAAAGGCCTCCTAAATACCTTCTGTGTCATTAAGGTTGTGTTTTGATGATGTCCTGCCTGGCTTCATTGTATGCATACCAAGGCCTTTATCAGATGGTCACTTGGATACATCCTTCAATATTTGCTTGGTTTTTTTTTTAACATGTGAGGCTTCACATTTTTTAAATGTTTATGTTCTGCTTCACTAAAGCTGTAGGTTTCATCTTTAAGTCCCTTCTTAATTTTTTTTCCTTGTACTTTTGTTGAGCACTCATCACTCTGAGGGGCTTTTGGTGGTGTTATTCTTTCCTTTTTACAAATCAAGTTTCTTCTTTCTTCCATTTTTACCTCATGCAATTCAAAGCCAATGTATAGGGCCCAGAATGCTTTGTTGCTGGATAGTTCTCCTACAATATATCTTGGTTTATTACTCCCAAGGTTTTCACAATACTGTAGAATTTGAGCCAAATTCAAGCACATTCTCTGCCAGATTTTACAAAATACAATTATTACACCAATTCTTATACTTTGTTCCGCATTTCTGCCGGATCTCTTGTCAGAATGACCTTTACTGCCATATTTCTGCCAGATCAATAATGGTTAGTTAAGTATTTGTAAAAAGCATTTAATGTATCTCTCCTCTGTTGCAGGATATTTGATCATACTATGAACCCTAAGATTGTGTCATTTTCAGAAAAAAAAATCTATTTCTAGTGGTGGTGTTGCTCAGCTCTTAGCACACACCTTTAAACTCTCTGGCTGGAATACAGACTCATCCTTATTTCACACCTTTAATCCCAAACAGTGAAGGTAAATTTAGTTTGTAGTAGGAAGTACCCATGTTTAAAGGTGATCTCTAATTGAGTTGCAGACAAACTGGTGAATCAGAGAAAGATTTGATAGAATAGGAAACACTCAACTCTTATGAGAAGAGAGAGGAAAGAGAAGCAACACAAGAAGGGGCAGCACCGAGGGAGAGAGGAAGAGGCAGTTTTACTGGGACAGTTATAAAGAGACAGGTTGCAAAGCGAGAAGGAGCTACACACAGGTAAAGAGAGAACAAGCTAGAGAATGAGAAGAATCCAGAAGATTAGAGTGTTACTATTGCCAAAGTTAATATGAGACCATGCAGAGCAACTCAGAGGCCAACAGAAAAGCTAGATTGAATCAGTCAGTTTGGAGAGGAGTTTGAGCCAGAACAGCTGAGTCGAACCAGCCGGTCAGAGCTCAGAAAGAACTAGAAAGGGTGAGTTTATTTAGCAGTAAATCGCAGAGGATGAAATCATTCTAGGCCTAGACTAGATTATACAAAGGCTAGAAGCTTCCAGGACTAGGCTTAGGTTAGCAGACTGATGCAGTAAACCTGGGAGATGATAATTACATCAGACAAATAAAAGTTACTATAACACTCCTCTTCTTTTCAGTTATCATTGAAAACCTTTGTAATGGCTCATTCATGAGAATTAAGGTTTCATTCACAAACTCTTCCAGACTCTACATATTCCTGTTGGATCCTGCTATTTAACGTCACAGTCTACCATTGCTCCTCTGAGCACAGTCCAGATTGCTCCTCTGAGTTTGGCACAAAATGAAGAACTCCCTTTTCCTGCAGGGCTTCCTCTTCTCTGCCTGACCTTATCTGGGGAGCCCAACCTCCACACCCTCTACTAGAAGAAGGTCACATAGTCCTTGGCAAAACTACAGGTTCAATTTCCTCTATCTTGATAAGAACCTGCCCAGCAAATACCTGGGATTCCTGTAATGCCTCTCCACACAAATGAGGCATTCCCGGCACTTTAAACTCCAGTCAGTTATTTATATTCACCCAGACAACTCCTTCCCACATTCCAAGGATCGTAGATGGTGTATGTTCACCTCCAATAAAGTGTATGTGCACCAGCTGTATCACTGAAGATCATCAAAGAGTGATAAAGTATACTGTCTAAAAGAGGAGTAACACTAAAATCCCCAGAGAATGCCTTCTCCCCCTGGTACTCACTCCCAGACAAACCAGGATCCTGCAGACCTTACCCATTCCAGACTCCCCTTCATCCTTCCGGTCAGTCTGGTGTACAGTGGTGACTGAATACCCTGAGGGAGGAAATGGAGAACTTGGAACCACAACTAGCCCCCAATATGCATACCACACACTCCCATATTCTAAAGGTATCCACTTATATATACACATATGCTTTGTTATTCTCTGTGACTCTAGAACCAATTTTCTGTTTTAGTTTATATTACTATCAAAACACAATTTAGAATGAGCAGATTTGCATAAAAACTATGTAATTTGACACTGTTCCATAGTTCTAAAAGCCAAATGATCCAATGTAAAGGTGCCCACATCTCATGGGAGCCTTCTTATGGTGTTCAAGTCACAGTACCATGAAGTCTTCTTACTTTTTCCTAAAAGAGCAACATGAAGAGTTTTTTTATTAGTTATTTGAGAATTACATGAAACATGTTTTATCATATTTACCCTTATCTTTCAAATCTTTCAAGATCTACACCTCTTTCCCTACACAACATTGTTTCCTTCTTTTTTAACCCCCACTGGGTTTTTGTTGTCCTTTTTTACTTGGAACCCTCTACTGGGCTGTGGTAGATCTGCTAGCAGAGCTAAGAAAGAAAGCCCATGCAGGCATAATATTTCGAATATTGGAAAAAGTAGACTTCAAACCAAACATAGTCAGAAAAGATAAGAAGGGACATTTTATACTTATCAAAGAAAAAAACCCACTAACAAGATATTACAATCTTAAACATATGCACCAAACACAGGAGCATTTGATTCATAAAGGAAATACTGTTGGGTCTAAAACCACAAATTGGCCCCAATACAATGACAGTTGATGATTTTAATAACCCACTCTGATTAATAGACATATCATTCAGAACAAAAATAAATAGAATCTAACAATTGTTATATAGTAAAATGGTATGAAGTTGTCTAGTAGATTTTTTTTTTCAGATTTTGTGAGATATTGGTTACAATTATTTTTCATAAGCATCTACATATTCACATAGCTTACGTTTATTATGCTACCTTCCTAATGGTGTTGATTTCATTTCTTATTTCTGTGATAAACTCATCTGATAAAAAAAACAACTTGCATCCCATCATTGTGGAGAAGTCAACGTGCCAGGAACTTGAAGGAGCTAGTCACATCACAGTCAAAAGCAAAGAGGAATGAATTCATGCAGGCATGCTACTGCTCAGCAAGCTTCCTTTACTCATACAATCCAGGACTCACTGAATGTGGAATGAAGCCACCCACAGTCGGTGTGTCTTCCCACTAGAATAAACATAATCAGAAAACCCCATTTGATTACCAGTAAACCAACCTAATGATATAGACAATCACTCATTGAGGCTTTTTTCCTTCATGTTTATGGTGGTTTGAATAGGAATATTCCCCATAAGCTCATATATTTGAATGCTTAGTCATCAAAGTACTATTTTAGAGGTATGCCCCCCCCTCTCTCTCTCTCTTTCTCTCTGTCTCTGTCTCTCTCTTTCCCTCTATATCTCTATCTCTCCTTCCCACTCTTGCCCACTGCAAGATCTGATGTAGTCTCTTAGTTATTTCTCCAGCACCATACCTGCATGGCATCATGCTTCCCTCCATGACGATAATGGACTAAACCTCTGAAACATTAAGTAAACATGGGTTCAGACTCCTGATGTATTTCACACACACACACACACACACACACACACGCGCGCGCGCGCGCGAGAGAGAGAGAGAGAGAGAGAGAGAGAGAGAGAGAGAGAGAGAGGAGAGAGAGAGGCAATTTTAAATCTAGGTCCTACATATTAAAAGACACACTTGTTTTAAACTTGTCAAAACCTCTTTTTTTCCCTACTTATAAAATAAAGTACTATAATACAATTACAATAAAATACAATTACAAGAGTTGCCATGGTCATGGTGTCTCTAAACATCAATAAAACAGTGACTCAGACAATGTCCTATATTGTGCTAACAATTAAAACAATTAAAAACCAATCACAACACTTCTATAATGGCACAGAAAAGTTTTCTCATTTTTTTTTCTCATAGAGAACCAGTGTGGCAAAGTGAGAAAGACACAAGAGATTTTTTTGCATATCTTAAGAAATAAGATATGATTGAGCTGAGATTTAAGGTGAGACAAAAGAAAAGCATCGAGAAGAAGGCTATGCAGGATGGCAAAGAGATCTCAGGACCAGTAGATTCTGGAAACTGGTGTGATCGAAGGATCGCTTCAGTTAGACTACTAGAGATAGTATTGTTTTAGTAAGCATGTCGGAGGTGGTAGCTTCAAAACAGGTCTCTGAATTTGAGATTATAGGTAGCTATGTTACATTATATTCTGGGGTTGCACTGTAAGTGTCTGTCCACCTGAGAAGGAGCACGACCTCCATAACTGTGCCCTTTGTACTGTAACTCATGCCTTATCTGTGTAGGTTACTTCCAAGAATCGTCCTTTCTTTCTCTGTGGGAACAGCGGGTTCTCTCCTGGCCTTCCTGCTGTAAAACTTGTGCAACCATAGACCTGTCCTGGGAGTAGAGTAAAATGGAGTCTCCTCTTTGCAATGCTTCTGGGGAAAGGGTCAATACGTCTGCCTGATATTTGAGTTCAAGATTGGATGTTCAATAGTTTATAACTATGATTTCCCGAGAGAGTTGGGGAAGGGAATTGATGTTGAGAATTTGAAACTGGAAGTTGACCTAGTCTAGTGTATGTGCTTCTGAAAGGTTGTAAAATCATCAGCTAAAAAGATTTTTATTAGGAAACACAAGGCAGAAGCTAAATGTGTTAACCTACATGCCACATACAGAGGGATCTTCTTCTGGGAGCCAAAGGAAAGAGCTAGAAAAGGTCATTCTAACACTCAGCTGTAGGAATGGGAGGTACTGTCAAAAGTTCCTAAGCACATTAGCAGCAAGCTAGTGAATACAGTACTTAAAAGAGCATGGGAACAGACTCCTGTTGTATTTCACACACACACACCAGAAATTTTTAAAAAAATAGTTACTAGCCATTATGTGCTTCCTCCTATTTTAAAAATATTTATTTATTTATTTTTATATGAGTACACTGTAGCTATCTTCAGACACACCAGAAGAGGTTGTCCTGTTCTCGTTACAGATGGTTGTGAGCCATCATATAGTTTCTGGGAATTGAACTTAGGACTTCTGGAAGAGCAGTCAGTGTTCTTAACCACTGAGCCATCTCTCCAACCCCACACACCATCAATTTTAAATCTAGGTTTTACATAGTAAAGCACACAGTTATAAACTTGTCAAAACCCCCTTTTTTTCTACATATAAAATAAGGTACTAATATCCCACTTGCCAAATTATTAAGAAGACTGGTTTTTCCCCTTTTATTAAAAGTAGATTCTTGTTTTCATTCAGTATTTCCTGATTACAGTTTTCCTTCCCTGTACTCCTCCAAGTTTCTTTCCAACTCTCCTCAAACCAAAATCCAATCTCTTTCTGTCTATCATTCAAAAAGTATATGGGAAACATCCCCTTACTAACCTTCTAATCCTCCACCCCTGCCCACACTGCTATGGTGAGGATAGAACAGGTAATGGAGAGATAGGAGAGATAGGAGAGATGGAGGAGCAGTCAAGTGGTATGGTGCATGTGCTGTGGAGAGAGGCAGAACTGATGACCTGACAGCAATGACAGGTAAGAGAGGGCTGAGGTAGATGGTGGATCATGTTGTTGCCCAGTGGAGATGACAGGATGGAGTGCAGCAGCCTGGAGCTTAAGTAGATGCAGACTCAGTCCCCAAACAAGCTGCCTTGCCACAGGACAACCTCAATGTCAGGGACCCAAGATGAGGAATGGTCCACTTTTTAAGTTGGACCTTCTCAAAGGGCCATCATATCCCATGATGCTGCTGAGGGCCAGGAGTGAGTCCATGGCCAGAATGTGGCCAGAGGTCTGGGTTGATGTCCACAGACTGTGTTGTCACCTGCCAACATATAGATGTTCATGATCTGTGCCATGGCCTGAGTCCATGTGGATGTACGTGGACCATACTGCCCCCCAGGAATCTTACTAGTGTGAGTAGCCTGCACTGCCACCTGGCACCATAGTGGTGTCAGGGTCCAGGCTGCTGCTGAGGGCCATGTCTGGATCCAAGGTTCTGCTACAGCTAGGGTCAAGTTAATGTCCTTGACCCATCTTACCACAGAAGACCAAGTGGAAGTCCCTGGCCAGCACTGCTGCCTGAAGCCATATTCATATTTATGGGCCATACTATCACAGAAGGCCATGTCTGACTCTGTGATCTTACTGCAGCTTGGTGTGTGTTGATGTCCATAGCCCACGCTACCACTGAAAACTACAGGGATGTCCTCGGTCTGTGCTGCAGCCTAAAGCCATGTTGATGATGTTTGTGGGCAATGCTGCCCCCAGTGAGCCACGATGATGGTACTGGTCTGTGCTGTCACCTGGGGCTATGGTGATGTCTGGGCCTGTGCTGCCACTGAGGGCCATGCTTGGGTCCATGGTCTTACTATGGCCAGGTCCATGCTGATGTCTGTGGCCCATGCTACCACCAAACACCAGGCAGATGTCCAGGATCCCAGCTGCATCCCTACTGCAAGCAGGAGCCCTGTTTGTGGTCTGTACTGACACCAAAAAGCACATGGAAGTCCATGATCTATGCTCCCACAAATAAGGTATTTTTGCAGTGATATTGATGACTGCACAGGCACAGCAGAGAAAGACAGACATGGAAGATTTCTGTGACAACCTCTACCTCTACGCCAATCCCCTTCAAAGAAATTGCAGCAGCCTAGACAGGAAGCCACTGGAGAGAACTCTTAAAAATTATAATAGGTTGCTGGGTGTCACCTTTCACAATAAATGTATTCCAGCATGAAGGAAAAAAGAGAAGGACTCAGCTATATTTAAGGGGCAAGCTACTAAGAGTTTGACCACAAAGTGAATATATAGATAACATAGGTTGAACTTTTTTAAAATTGGGTGGGGGTGGTCACAAGGGAGCAGTGCTGGACAGGGAAGAACTGGAAAGTGAATGTGATGGGGGTGTATGATGCAAAGTACCTAAAGAATAAATAAATTAATTAAATAAATAAATAAATAAATAAAGATACTCTGTTGGAAAAAAGAACAAGCTTCTAAAGGATAACAACAAAGCAACAAAATAAAAGAGAATAAGAGAAAACGATCACATTGAAGTCACATAAGGCAAATAAACAAAAGAAAAAGAGACATAAGAGAAAAAAGCACAGGAATCAGAGATCTACTCATTCACACACTCAGGACTCCCATAAAAATACTAAACTGAAAACTATACTAGAGCCATGTAGGTCCTAGGCTTGCTGCTTCAGTCTCTGTGAGTTCATAAGAGCCTACCTCAGCTGATTCAGAGAGCCTTGTTCTCCTGGTGCCCTCCATCCCCTCTGGTCTTACACTTTCTATCTCCTCTTCTGCAGGAATTAGATGACAAAATCTCACTTAGATCTGTGTGTCTCAAGGTTCTCTAAAGGCACCAGCTTGACCTCACTATGTTCAGTGAGTTGTATGGGTATTATCTTCAGCAATTTGGGGCCTTGCTGTTCATTTGTAGAGTGCAACCTATTGCCTTGGCAACAGGGTGGATAGTTTGGGGATTTTTATGGGACCCCTTTGATCAACAACTCAATTGATTGTAACTCATTCCCAGTGCTAGAAGATTAGTGTTCTGACAAGAAATGGCCCACTGAGACTTCATGTCCTTTTTTTAAGACCTCATTAGGATTGCCTTCATATAATTTAGGAAGTTTTCACTGCATTAGGTTTCCATAATACCCTCAAATGCTCCTCAGTTTTAGGAGTCCCTACATTCTATCCATCAAATGATGAATTTTAACCCAGCAACATGGCCTCTTTGACAAGGGATCACATCCAAAGGCCTTCTAGATCTTTGTGATGGAACTGGAATGCAGACACATTCCAGATTACAATATGATCTGGCTGGAATACAGACATGCCCTTAGTCACACCTTTATCTCTAACGATGAAGGTAAAGTTAGTATGTAGAAGGAGGCAGCCATGTTTGAAAATGATGTCTAATTGAGTGGCAGATAAAGTGACAAATCAGGGAAAGGTTTGACAGAATGAGTCAGAGATAGGATACACCCAGCTCTCATGAAAACAGACAGGAAGGAGAAGCTACTTAAGAGCAGTGAGAGAGGAAAGAGGGGTGGTATGGTGATGAGTGTGTGTGTGTGTGTGTGTGTGTGTGTGTGTCTGTGTCTGTGTCTGTGTGTGTGTCTGTGTGTGTGTCAGTTTTTACTGGGACAGTTTTTACTGTCCCAGTTCCTTTTGCAGAAGGAACAAGCTAGACACGGGTAAAGACAAAAACGAGTCAGAGAATGAGACAGAGACGGAAGATTAGAACATATTGTCAAAGTTAGTATGAGGCCAAGCAGGGCAATTCAGTTAGAAACTAAAAGAAGCTTTTCTGAGTCAGTCAAAATAGAGAGAAGTTTTGAGCTAGAACAGCTGAGTTGAACAGCCAGACAGAGTTCAGATAGAAGGGGAAAGGGTGAGCTTATTCAGTGGTAAGCCTCTGAGATAACAATTATCTCTGACAAATAAAAGTGGCTTTTATACTCAAATCCATCTTCCTTCTCCATCTTTGCATGATCCCCAGTCCACCCATAAAATTGATTCTATCTTCCCCTCACAGGGAGATCCATATGTCCCCAATAGTCTTTTCATCTATTCTTAACCTATCTACTGATTGTAGCTTAGTTACCATTTATTTAAAGTCTAATATCCACACATAAACAAATATGCTCTATCTTTATCTTTCTGGGTCTGGGTTACCTCACTAAGGCTGATTTTTTCTAGCTCTTTCCATTTGCCTGCAAATTTCATGATGTCATTATTTTAAACAGCCAAGTAATACTGCATTCTGTAAATGTGCCACATTTTCTTTATCCATTCTTCTATTGAGGGACTGCTATTTTTTTTTTTTTTTTTTTAGTTTTATCTATTATGAATAGAGAAGCAATGATCGTGGTTGAGCAACTGTCCTTGTGGGAAGATGGAGCATCCTTTGGTGATATTCCCAGAAATGGTATAGCTAGATCTTGAGGTAGATCAAACCCCATCTTCCTGAAGTACCGAAATACTTATTTCCTTAGTGGTTGTATAAGTTTGCACTCCCACCAATAAGAGATAAATGTTCCCCTTATCTCACATTCTTGCTAGCATAAGCTGTCACGTGTTTTATTGATCTTAGCCATTCTGACAGGTGTAATATGAAATCTCAAAGTAGTTTCATTTCCCTGGTGACTAAAGATGCTGAACATTTCTTTCAATGTTTCTCAGCCATTTGGCTTTCTTCTGTGGATAGTTCTCTGTTTAGCTCTGTATCCTAATTGTCAATTGGATTATTTGGTTTTTCTGATGTCTGATTTCTTAAATTCTTCATAAATTTTAGATATTAGTTCTCTGTTGGATGTGGAGTTGGTAAAAAGTCTTCTCCCATTATATAGACTGTTAGCTTGCCCAAATAATAGTGTCCTTTGCCTTATCAAGCGGTTCAGTTTCATGAGGTCTTATTTATTATTCTTTGATCTTAATGCCTGTGCTATTTGTTTTCTGTTTAGAAAATATTTTTCTGTGCCAATGAGCTCGAGGCTATTTCCCACATTCTCTTGCAATATGTTCAATATATCTGGCTCTATGTTGAGGTCTTTAATCCATTCAGAGTTGAGTTTTGTGCATGGTAATACATACGGATTTATTTTTATTCTTCTACATGCAAAAAATAGTTTGATCAACACCATTCTTTGAAAAATGCTGTCTTCCCCCCCCAATGTATGTTTCTAGCTTCTTTATTAAAAATTGGATGTTTGTATGTGTGAAGATTTATGTTTGTGTTTTAATTGGATTTTATTAATCGACATTTCTGGTTTTTATGCCAATACCATGTTGTTTTCATTACTATAGCTCTAGAGTATTATTTGAAATCAATGGTGAGGCCTCCAGCAGTTCTATTGTTCAAAATTATTTTCACTAAAACATATAGAATATGTTTTAGTTTTGTTTGCTTTCTGCTTGTTTGTTTGTTTTGTTTTGTTTTCCCTTATGAAGTTGAGAATTGTCCTTTCTAGATATGTAGAGAGATGTGTTTGAATTCTAATGGGGATTTCATTAAGTATGTGGATTGTTTTTGATAGAGTGGCCATTTTTGCTATGTCAATTCTACTGATCTATTAGCATGGGGGATCTTTCTATCTTCTGACATTTTTTTTTTCAATTTCTTTCTTCTAAGACTTGGTGATTTTATCATACAAGCCTTTCAATTACATGGTTAGAGTTACCCCAAGATATTTTTATTTGAGGCTATTGTGAAAAATATATTGTTTCCCTGATTTCTTTTTCTTTCCATTTATCAATTGTATATAGGAGAGATACTGATTTTGATAAGTTAATTTTGCTGAAAGGTTTTTTCAACTGCAGGAGTTCCCCCATGGAATTTTAGGATCACTTAAGTATACTATCAAATCATCTGCAAATGATACTTTGACTTCTTCCCAATTTGTATTCACTTGACTTCCTTCAGCTGTCTTATTACTCGAGCTAAGACTTCAAGTAATATATGGAATAGATATGAAGAGAGTGGAGAACCTTTTTTTTTGATCCTGATTTTAGTAAAATTGCTTTGAGTTTCTCTCCATGTAAATTGATGTTAGCTATAGCCTTGATGTAAATTGCCTTTATGATGTTTAGGTATGCCCCTTCTATCCTTATTTTCCCCAAGACTTTTATCAAGAAGGAGTGTTGGATTTGGCCTTTTCTGCATCTGAGATGATAACATGTTTTTCTTTCTTTCAGTTTGTTTATATCCTGGATTACATTTGATTTTTATACATTGACCCATCCCTGCATCTCTGAGATGAAGCCAACTTGATCATGATGGATGATCTTTATGTTGCATTCTTGCATTTGGTTTGCAAATATTTTATAGAAAAACACTCAATTTTTGTATCTATATACATAAGAGAAATTTATTTGTTGTAATTCTTCTTCTTTTTTTGTGTCTTTTTGTGGTTTGGGTATTAGGGTAATAGTGGCCTCATAAAATGAATTGGGCAATGATCCTTCTGTTTCTGTTTTCTGAAATAATTTGAGGAGTATTGATGTTAGCTCTTCTTTGAAAATCTAGTTGAATTCTGTCCTAAAACCATCTGGTCCTGTGCATATTTTGGCTAGGAGACTTTTAGTGACTGCTTCTATTTCACTAGGAACTATAATTCTATTTAAATTGCCTGTCTGGTCTTGATTTAACTTTGGTAATGATACTAATGTGGAAATTATCTATTTCTTTTAGGTTTTCCAATTTGGTAGAATTCATGTTTTTACAGTACGTCCTTATGATTCTTTACATTTTCTCTGTGTCTCTTGTTATGTCACCCTTTCATTTCTGATTGTGTGAGTCTGGATATTGTTTCTTTGCCTTTTAGTTAATTAGGATAAGAGTTTGTTCATTTTATTGATTTTTCTCAAAGAACCAACTCTTTTTTCATTGATTCTTGGTATTTTTCACTTTCTACTTAATGTAGTGCACCATAGTGGTGCCATCAAAATGTTGGTCAAGCCCTCCTTCCCACCCCAGCCTATGGTCATTGTAAGATGTCAAAATGGTGGCATCTGTCAAAATGGCAGCGCCTGTTGAAACAGTGAGGCACCTCTGTTGAGGAGCTTCCTCTCACAGTGTGTGGCTCCTGAGCTCCCCTATCTCAGGATGTCCTTCCCTTGGTACTATCACATCTCAGAACTGTGTGGTTCCTGGACTCCCCTGTCTCAGGATGCCCTTCCACTGAGATACTTTTTCCCCTCAAAGTGTATGTTTCTTGGGCTTCCAAGTCCCATGATTCCTTTCCATCCAAGTAGAAATACTTATAATTAGTAGAAAATGTTCTTCCCTATCTCCTCTAATTAGTTTTGGTTTGAAGTCTATTTCATTAGATATTAAAATGGCTACACTAACTTGTTTCTTAGGTCCATTTGCTTCAAATAACTGTTTCAACCCTTTACCCTGAGGTAATGTCTATTATTAATGTTGAGTTATGTTTCTTAGATGCAGCAGAAGGATGGATCCCATTTTCATATCCATTAGTCTGTGTACTTTTATTGGAAAATTGACAAGATTGATATTAAAAGTTATCAATGACCAATGACCGTTGTCTGCTAATAGTCGATGGTGGTGTGGAAGTGGTAGTGTGTGTACTTCCCTTCCTGTGATTTTTCTGGTCAGAGATTATTTATTCCCCATGTTTTCTTATGTGTAATTAACCTCCTTAGGTTGGAGTTTTCCTTCTAGCACTTTCTGTAGGAGGGAGAGTAGGAGGGAAAAATCCATGGGATCCACAGGAGATATGGACAGGAGGGAAGGAAGGCTGAAGCAGGAATTCTGATACAGGACAAGGGATGAAACTTGGACCTTGGAGTTGGAGGACAGGAGGGAGTCTTGAAGTTTTTGGTTAGCTTACATATTTCCCTGGACTATTCAGCTAGTTTCAGGTTTTTTTTGTTTGTTTGTTTGGTTTTAGTGTTAGTTTTTGTTTTTATTGTTGTTAAGTTTTTTTGTATGTTTTGTTCTGTTTTTGATCATTTGTTCATTTGTTTTTGTACTGCTGCACTTTATATTTACAAGGTAATTACTAACCAACCCACTGATAGTTTCCAGTGAAGATGATGCTACGTTAGAAAATGAAAGTGAGGAACAAATAATATTAAAAGTGATTATGATGTTATTTAATTCTATGCCAAGAAAAGAGATATGTGGAAATTTGTCTCACTAATATGTTATTTATTTCCTACAACTACTCATAAGACATGTAAGTTTTCTGGAATTCTGTAATTGAGTATAGACTATCTGAGGATGTGGGAAATTGGAGTATTTTGTCACACTAGCGAGATAACTACAAGGAGCCTTAAAAGATTGACAGGAAGTTTGAATACACCTATCTTCAGCCAAACACCAAAAGTAAGAGAAAATAATAGTGTTGGCAACAAATTCAATCTTTTGTTTTCCCAATACTTATTGATAGGTAGCTCAAATTAAGTTTCCGTTGAAAAAGAATTCATGAGTTAGAAGACCTTCTCAAATATGTTCAGTTAAATGAATGTAGATTTAATCATTTATTGCAAAATATAATAATCTCTACATCCTAATATTTGCCTATTTTAAATAGTTTAAATTAGATATCTATGCTGGGGACATAGCATGCACCTGTAACCATAGCACTCAGGAGACCGATGCAAGAAGATTATCAGAAATTCCCTTCTACGTAATGAATTCTAGATCAACCTAGGCTCTAGTGGGAGCCTAGTCTGAAATTTATGAAGAAGATCAGTGAAGAGGAGAACAAGGAGTAAGATGAGGTGAACGAGAGGAATATTTTAAATACCATGATATTGAGTATAATTTTTATGAGATAAGACCTCCAACCTTGGAAAGCTGCTTAAGAGGCAAAATGGTATAAAGAGTGAAGAAACATTCCACCCGGTGGAGAAGAGCATTAAGACTCAGGGGGGAAACAACTCAGAAGCTTCTAGAAGTCTTGAAACTGACCAGACTCACTAGGCTCTTACTCTCTAGCTTAATATAAACAGTAATACTGCCTGAGAGACACTCTCACAAGACAAGCTGCCTAAAAGAGACTCAAACCATCCAAGCCACCTGGAAGAGGCAGAGAACAGCTAAGCTGTAGGAAAGTGGCTTGGACCAGTTAAGATGTCCAGAAGAGAAACTGTCCAACCTGTTCCATACAGTTCAGTGAGCTCCAGCTTTGTTGCTTTCGTGAGCCCTCCCATACTAGAGTGGACTCTGAGTGGCATATCTGTCTTTAAATCATTTGTGATCCTGAAAGTAACTCCTCACCCATATTTCTGTAAGTAACCCCAGTAAACTTACTAATTCACCAAGATGGCCTTTTGTGGTGTCTTTGCTTTGATCTGTCATCAATTCTTAACCTAGAATGAGTAGGGTTTTTTTTTTTATGTCTTCTCGGGAATAAAACCACACAACGCATAGTACTATAAAGTATCTATCAATATAATTATCATATATAAAGTTACTATCATTAAAAATCATTAAAATTTTCTAAAAGCAAAAATCACATTTGTTCATTCAGTGGCTTTCTGGAATGCATAGAAAAGTGTTGCTCTTGGCACAGGGGATACTGCACTCAAGCATTTATTTCCCTTAGCTTCTCTTTGATAATGAAAGTTAAGATTAATTTTCAAACCAATTTTCTCAAGACTCAAGAACTGATTGAGTCTTATTAGAGGGGAGAGTATAAGAACAGTCAGAATGGACTCCTGTGCAGTCTAGGTAGGGCCTGGAAGTCAGTATCACTTTTCCAATTGTTTGATGAGTTGCCTACTAAGTCTAGACCTCAGTACTTTGATTTGAAAGATGAACATATTGAGCATTAGAACAATTTTAAATTAAATTGGAAAATGAACCAATCATAATAAGTTAACTAATGAAAGTCTTTCTTCCCTTGTTAAAAAAGATTTATATCATTAAGAAAATTATTTTAATTCATTTATTATCCCATCTGTTTCTTAATAACTGAAGAGACTTCTTCCCATTCTTGATAATTTTATTGCCAAAGCATTGTGTTCTATTGTACTGCTCTTATTTTACGGCAGATGGTTCTTTTCTTCATTCACTAGGTACATTTCATTTCTCTCTAAGCATCTGTAGATTTTACCTGAGTAAACTTGACCTTTATGGCTATTGTAACTACATCTTTAAGGATTTCATTGAGAACATGACCTCAGCCTTTGGCAAGGAAATGATCATTGACTGTCTCACAGGAACACGGCACAATTTCAAGTTTGCTGAGCTGCACATATATAACCATCTTGTGTTGAAACTCTTTGCTGGAATTTAGTCACTATGTAAATGTGACATATAGAAGTTCAGATTTGTTTCAAAGATTTTTTTTCTTTATAAAAATGAAAGGGATTTCTATAAGATTTGTCCTACCAATTGTATTACCTGTCATCAAGTATCTTTTAAAAACTATTTAAGAATTACATGCTTCCTTCTGCAAGGTTCTATGAGAGTAAGTGTCTGCTCCATGAGAGTGTTGCATCAGAATACGATAGGACTACTTAAAAGATAACTAGAACTCTAAAACTGCAAATCTGTTTAAAATAGGGATATAAGTGGCATTTTGTAAATATGGGATGAATTATGCATTCTGCTAGAAATATTAGAAATAGTAGTGACAGCCTAGGTAGGAACTGTGCTTTTGACTGATCTTTAGCCTAGCAGTAGAAACACTAGATAAAAATAAGATGACAGACAATGTTGTTGGTTTTCCCTGACCTCTGCCATGCCATCTCCTAATGGTTTGGTTAGGGTGTCCTAGAAGCTTTTGTGCATTGGTCAACAGTTCACATAACCACTCTCTGAAAAAAAGTGTCATGGACATGGATGAGTGCAGCTTTCTTGCCCTCAGTTGTCTCACTAACAATGGCCATTCATTAATTAGATGGTGTCCGAAAGCCCTTTCCTTTGTTTAGAGGTCAAGCAGTTTCTGTGGAACAACTGTCATTTCTCATTGCATCAGGAAGACTTTAGGCTGTCCTCAAACCATATCCTACTAAAATTCCTTGATTATCTTTTCTCTACTGTCTTCCTCAATTAGATTGACAGTGACACCCAGCCCTGATGTATGGAATAAAGTCAAGAATGACTTTCTAGTACCTTAAAGTGAGCTGGAGTCTTGGAGCAGGTTGCAGAATGCAGAACTGGATGAGGCAATATATCACTACAGGGGCATGCTCCTGTGAGACAGAATCACATGCCCTGGCAAGAACCAGAATCCCCTGAGAAGTTTTGCAAGAACATGGGGAAGTGTTAGCTTCTAGTAAGGGAATACAATACAAAACTTCTACTGGCAGCCGGCTGGAGGGGATTAAAGGCACAGTGGAGCAGAAGTAGCTAGAAGGCTAGATTAAACACAATTGATTGTGTTTCTCTGCAGGACCTGGAGACATTCATTTCCCTTAGTTGGCCCAGCTTCTGTTCTGCCAGCAAAAAAAAAGGGAGGGAACATATTTTAAAGTCAGCAGGCCTTGTAGGGTGGGTAAATATCTCCAGAAAACATTTCAAAGAAAAATTTGATTAGTGGTACCACACCAATCTCCTAAAAATAATATGGGTCAGATGTCTTTAAAAATAAAAGTTTATGGGAAATGAACAACAACAACAAAGCCAGAAGGAATGCAAATGCTTTCAGGAAAATCAGTAAGAGATAAATAAATAAATAAATAAATAAATAAATAAATAAATAAATAAATAACTTAGCATTGAGCAATAGTGTCTCTTCCTTAGAGAAAGGCAGCAGTAATTAATATTGACCCAATCTGTAGAGTATTGAATTGGGACTGAGTATTGACTCAATATAGAGGGTTTTGTGTTGGTTCCAAAGCAGTAGCAACATCTCACTGATTTTTCTTTCATCTCAGAATGGGAGAGCAGCAACTTGGCGTGGAAGCACAAGACCCTGGAAGCAGCACAGAGCAGAGCCGCTATTTGACCATGGAAGTACAGATCAACCAGGAAGGCAAGCATTTTAAATGGAGCAGAGTGTTCATAACAAGAGCAGTTACAGCAAGGGCAATGGCAACCTTGAGGATTAGTGCTTTTGTTATTGTGTCACAGAAAGGGAATTTGGAGTCACTGACACATGGTGTGTTAGGAAGGAACATAATGTTGGCCCCAGCCAAAGGTGCTCTGTAGGCATGAAAACCACAATCCCCCTCCTAACATCTGTCACCTTTGCTTATGCCCAAAATGTGGTTACTGTTGCTTTTCTCAGAATGTATTTTAGACTTTCATTTTCAGCAAGATCTCACATACACATCGCCCATCAATCCTTTTGCAACATTTGCTGAGACATATGGGTAGAGCAGTGAGCAGCAGAAAATCACTGGCGAAGAGAAAAATTGCAGAGCCAAGATCAGTTCCCATCAGTTAACCCAGGATTCCCCTGGGATGGAGTCATAGGAGCAAGGAAGTTTGCAAAACAGAGGAAACACAAAACTCTTGAAGTGTACTCTGTCCAACTGCTGCCAAATCTATGTTTAAACATAAACCAGCAGAACACAAGCAAGGCACTCATCACTGAGCATGTATCAGCATCCCTACCCTGATGCCACTCATGACTTATAGACATTCTGCCCTTCTCAGATCTTCAGTGTTAATAATTTCTATTTCAAAACACTAGGCCAACCATTTTGTAAAGGCACCAAGAAAGGAAGACGGGATTGGCTTGTCTTCATGAAACACAGATTTATCATCTGGAAGAATGATTGTCTTTATTAATCAACGCTCTTCTAATCTGGCATTTACCTTTCTCCACTCACCAATATCAGCATAATAGGATCAAAAACGGCAGGGCAAGGAGCCCTGAAGATTCGCAGCATCTCATGGTGGTCAGTGATTAATGGCATCTCCTCTAAAGACTTATTTTTTTTCCTTCAGAAATACATCTGCATAACTATTATCTTGGATAAAGGCCAAAGCTTTTATCCTTGAAATGTCCTTTGTCAAAGCTGACCAGACACAAATTTTTCTAATAAAAGAGATGGTACTGGTGCCAGATCATTTTCAAATATCTAACATATATTATGGAGTATACGTCCTTTCTTGTCTTGTTTTTTGAAATAATGGCATGGCCCACAGTAGCTCAAATTAAGACATTTTGTTCTCCATAGCAGGAAAGACTACATAACCAAGAAGGAAGAGAAGAGGGAGAAGAGGAAACAGCAGGAGCAGCCTTCACTGCCCTCTGGTTCAAATCAACTCAAAGGACCCAGGAAAATAAATGCTGTTTTAATGCAAAGCCTCACCCACGAGAAAATGAAATGCAAAGGAAATCTAAAACTCATGCAGCACAAAAAGCCTATAAATCTAGAGGGTTAAGTCTGTTCTGAAACAGGCAATATCTCATGGGACTTAGGCTATTCTGTCCTTGTATGCTTTGGTTTAATGAAATAGACATAAAACCAGCAAATCTTATTATTAGAAAGCTGCATCAAAGTTCCAGATAGACATGGTATACTGGAAGTTTCCTACAGATAATAGTAATAGAAAAGCAAAGGCTAATAACGATTAATAATAATAATAATAATAATAATAATAATCACAGTGTCAGGGAAGATGTGTCTTCCAGATAGGCTGACACTGAGGAAAGGGACTTCCTCTTGAGAGTCCACAGCCAGCAGCTCTGAGAAGCACAGTCACTCATGACTTATGGCTCGAGTCCACTTTTGTGTGAGGCTACAATCTCCTGAGTTAAAAATCAGCTTCCAGTGGACTCAATTGGCTGCTCCTCCAGTACATGGCAGGATAAAAAGGCAATTTCTCTGTGAAGAGATGCATTTCACTTTAGCCCACTAAAGTCTCAATTCAGCCAAATGAGAATTTGTGAGGAACCTGGAGTTAAAGGTTTTTAATGTTGTTCTGTGTGTGAGATGGTGATTTGGGGCTTAGATTTCTATAACAAGAGAAGACAGGAAAGGATCTGGACTCCTTTGTGCTCACTCTACGATCATTGTATGCATATAGAGCACTTTTCTAAAAGATGTCCAGAGGGTTCTAAAAATCAAGACAGTGGTGTTGTAATAAATTAGAAATTCATCTAAGAGAACAAATTTCCCAAAGCACATTAGGAGCTATAACTTTCAAACTAATAAATCCCTTGGGCCCAGCTCTCATGGAGAGAATGATAGCAAGAATTATGAATCCTTGTTGTTCACTAGTTGTCAAATTCCTAAGGGTATCCTTTCTATTTTTTTTTCTTGGAAATACATTTCTTTTTTCTCACATGATATATCCTGATTATGGTTTTCCCTCCCTGTGTTTCTACCAGTTCCTTTCTGTCTCCACTCCCGTTTAGCTCTATCCCCCTTCTGTCTCTCATTGGAAAGCAAACATGCTTCTAAGGGAAAAATAATAGAATACAGTATAACAAAGCAAAATATAAGATAAAAAAATACACTAACACAACAGGATTGGACAAAACCAAGCCAACAGAAGGAACAAGCTCAAAAACAGGCATAAGAAACAGAGAACACACTTGTTTCCAAACTCAAAAATCACATAAAAACACTTAACTGAAAGCCTAACACATAAAGGACATGTAGATTAAAAAGAGAGGAGAAAAAATATATATAAATAAAATGATAAAAATAATAAGATAAAGCTAGCAACAATAACAAAGGCATTGACTGGAGACTGTGATACTAGGACCCTACAAGGATGACCTGAAGTTCATTTTCTGTTGGCTCCCTATTGCTGGGCATGCAGCCTATCATTAATAATAGTTTGCCTCCCCAGTGAGTCTACCTTGGAGAAAGCTAAATTTACATTTTCAATGGTTATCAATTGGAGATTGCTTCTGGGTTAAGGATGGAGGCATCTCTCTGCTTCTCCCTTAAGCTCTCAAACCCAATCTAATACAAACCATGGTAGGCCTTGTGCATGCTGCCTAGGTCTCTATGAGCTCCTATGTGCACCAGTCCTGGTTTTTTTTTTAAGAGTTCCTTGTTTTTATGGTGTCCTGCATCCCCCTTAGCTCTTACATTCTTTCTGCCTTCTCTTCCATGAGGTTTCCTGAGCCCTGAGGAGAAGTATTTTATGAAGACATCCCATCTAGGGCTGAGCATTTCTCACTCTTTGCATAATGTCTGGCTGTGAGTCTCTATATTTTTTTTTCTATATGCTGCAGGTAGAGGAAGCTTCTCTGATGATGGCACTGATTGATGTGTATAGCAAAATGTCACTAGGAGTCATTTTACTGCTATGGATCTTTTGTTTATTTGGTTTTTATTTTGTTTTGTTTTTACAATGGTGATATGCATGTGTTGCCGCTATAGAAATGAAAGCATTGTGAATTGATCAGAGAGATGGGAATTGATCCATCTCAAGATCCAGGTATCCCAGTCCCCAAAAGACAAATTTGCTATGTATTTGCTTATATGTGGATATTAGTTGTTAAGTCAATGATAATTAAGCTACAGTCTATAGATACGAAGAGTAAATACAGAACTGGGGAATAGAGGGAACAGATATCTCTCACCATATGAGAGGGAAATGGAGTAGATAATTATGGATGAATGGGAGTGGTAGAAAAGAAGATCAAGTAGGGAGGGTAATGGAAGAGTGGCTTAAGGGAGGGAATATGGGGAAAGACAGATAAAATCAAGGGCGTTTCAGGGGTCGTATGAAAGCTAATGCAGTAGAAACTTCTAAAATATACACATACATAAAGAAAATCTCAATAAAATCACCAATAATGAGTGAGGCAGAGTCCCAGCTGGATATTGCTTATCATCACAGATTCTTGTATGGAGATGGAATTACATCTAATTGAGTTGTTGACCAAAGGAGTCCCGTGGGATTCCTCAAACAACCCAGACTGTTGTCAAGATGATAGGTTGTTTTCCACAAACTGACAGTAAGACCCCATTGCTGAAGACAAGACCTACACCATTCATTCTTCATTCAAATGAAGAAATGGAACTGGTGCCTACATACAACCTTTACTTCAGTCTTCTAGGATCGAAAGCAAAGGAACATATTCTACAAACTACCAAAGGAGAAGCATAAACACCAAGCTAGCCACAAACCCTCTGATCTACAATGGTGTCCTCCCTGTAAGATATGCTAGGGCAACGGTGGCACAAACCTTGGTAAGTAACTAACCAATAACTGATTTGACCAAAGACCGTTTCCTCCTAGTTCCCTACTCTATACCTACTCTCTGTGGTTCTATGGTTTGTAGCTCGATTATCATTGAATTAACAGCTAATATCTACTTATAAGTAAACACAAAACAAAATTGTCTTTCTGAGTCTGAGGTATGACACAGGATAGTTTTTTCTAGTTCTACCCTGCAAACTTCACAATGTCATTTTTTTAAACAGCTGAGTAATATCCCATTGTGTAAATCTATCACATTTTCTTTATACATTTTTCTGCTGAGGGACCATCTAGTTTGTTTCCAATTTCTGGCTATTTTCAGTAAAGCAACAAATGACTGACCATGTGTCTCTGAGGTAGGATGAAGCATCCCTTGGGTATATGCCCAGTGATGGTGTAGCTGGATCACGAGATGGCTCGATTTCCAGCTTCCTAAAGAACCACCACATTGACTTCCACAGTGGTTCTACAAGTTTGCATTCTCACCAGTAATGACTGAGTATTCCTATTAAACCACAATCTTGCTAGCACAAACTGTCACTTATTTTATTGAACTTACCCATTTTAGTGAGTGTAAGATGAAATCTCAAAGTAATTTTGATTTGCATTTCTCTTATGACTAAGAATGTTGTATATTTCTTTAAGTGCTTCTCAGCCATTTGAGTTTCCTCTTTTGAGAATTTAGATCTGTGCCCCATTTTTAAATTGTTATTTTTTTCTTGATATATAGTTTTTGAGCTTTAATATATTTTGAATATTAGCCCTCTATCAGATGTGTAGTTGGTAAAAATTATTTTTCCTATTCTGTAGACTATCCCTTTATTTCAATGACTATGTTCTTTGCCAAACAGAAGTGTTTCTTCATGAAGTCCTATTTATTAATCGTTGGCCCGTGCTAATGATGTTCTATTCAGAAAATCTTCTCATGTGCCAATGAGTTCAAGGCTATCCTCCTCATTTTTCTTCTGTCAAGTTTAGTGTATCTGGTTTTATGTTGAATTCTTTGGGTCTGGAGAGATGGCTCAGCATTTAAGAGCACCTACTGCTTTTCCAAAGGTCCCAAATTTAATCCCTAGCAACCACATGGTGGCTTACAACCATCTGTAATGGGATCTGATACCTTCTTCTGATGTGTCTGAGGACAGCTACATAAAATAAATAATTAGTTTTAAAAAAGGAATTCTTTGATCCATTTGGAGTTGACTTTTGTTCAGGGTGATCATTATGGGCACAGAGGTCCTCATACTTGAAGCAGAGAACAAAGAGACCCAAGAGTATTTATCACACAGGGGTGTCTCCTTAGTGGAGGAGGAAAAAAAAAAGCATTCTATCCAGAAACCTAAGAGTGGATTTTCTTAATAACTAGTGACCTGTTTTTGCTATTTGTAGGGGTAGACCTCACCTACTTTTGGCTATAGAGGCAGACCTCATCCAAATCCTTCAGAATGATTTATCTCAGACTGTTTCCTCCCTAGACCATTACCATCCTTCTGGGAGATGTCACATGTACATTATGGCCTGCTGACCTCTATGCTATCTGTCAGAGACCACATTAGATTTTAGGCCTTTGAGCTATAGAATACACTCTCATGGTTTCATGGACTTTGTAAAAGAATTTTGATGTAGTCACACCATACGCTTTATTGTGTACCTGGAGCTGGACTGATTGAACTGATTGCTGCCTAAAAACCCTTCACAAATTGAACTGTGTTTTAAATATGCTGACAATGAACTACCTGACATTAGCCTCCCAAGGTCTGATTCAGGTTGACAAAGTTAATTTCAATAGGTTTTAATTATTATCTTTTCACACGGTTGGCTTTTCTGTCGTGACAACTGCAGGGTTCCTCTCAAATCTATTTGGAATTTTCTACATGTAAACATATAGTCTGGACACCGAGAGTTGCCTTCTTTCAAATATTATGACATAGACAAAAAATGCCTATATTTTTTAAACCAATTCTGGAACTAGGATTTATTATGTCAAAATAATTTTCCCCTTTACTTTCTACATCATAAAGTCAATCTTTTATTACTAGTTTCCAGGTAATTAAATATTCAAGCCAAAAGTTACTTAGGAGAGGGAGATTGTATTTTTGTTTATAATTTCAGGTCACATTCCATCATTGGGGAAAGTTCAGGCAAACACTCAAGACAAGAACTTGAATGTAGGTTGGCTAACTGCTGTATATAGTGTTACTACCAGCTAAGATACTCACTTGAAAACAAAGAAAGTACAGCAAGAGTCATGGAGGATGCTAGTAGCTGGTTCTGGCTTATATTGAGCAACTTCTCTTATACTCTTCAGGACCACCTAGTAAGGATGCCCACTGTGGACTAGGGCCTGCTGTGTGAATTAACAAGACAGTCTACTCTCAGATGACTCTAGGTTGCATCAAGTTCACAATTAAAGCTGACTAAGGCACATTATTGTTAATATTTAGCAAATTTTGTACTGCTCAAAGTAAACTACATGTTTTTGTGTGTTACTTTGTTTTGGGATAAACTGTGTCCTATAGGCTGGTCTTGAACATGAGAACTTTCTGCCTCAGTCTCCCTTGTTGTGAGATTTATAAAAATTCACTACTACAGCAGGCTATAAATACTGAGTTTTAATAATGACTTTTTATGCTTTAAACAAATCCTCAATTTAATTCAAACATGTTAGAGACAGTTATTCACCCATATTCTAAAGGACCTTTTAGGGGATAAGAAATTCAAATAAAATCTTGCCAAGATCTTGACCTTTAGAACTAGCAAAGGTGAAAGAACAGACACAACTTTCCCCACCGATCTGTAAAAGCTAAGTCTACACAGATCGTAGTCCTCAGAAAGAAACAAAAAGCAGCCATTGGTTTGCTTGTTGTGATTTTGAATAATTTTCCACGCCAACGTCAAGATTCATGCTTAAATGTTGAAAGCTCATCCCGTCATTACTCATAATACCCTCATCTTGCAAGCAAATTTTCCATTCTAATGCAAGCCTCCTGCCTTCTCCCTACTTAGAACTGTAATTTGTGAGCATTAGAATTGCTAAACCTAGAAATTAGCAGTTATAGCCAATTCCCACAGTAGGAGAATATCCCTCGGCATGTCTACAGACTTCTCAATGCTTTTGAAGTAAATTGTCTTTATTATGCCTTCCTGAATTTCATAAAATCTATTGTCCTTGCTTCAAGCTTTTGCAGGTGAGAAGCCTCCTTGAGAGTCTGCGCAGTGAGCTCCTGAGAAGGAAGGGAGACGAATGCACTTGCATATAGCACTAGAAATCATAGCTAACCAATTCAGTGGCAGATTTTTCCATTATTAGAGAGGAGGTTTGTTAAAATTCATTAGACACTGATGAAACAGCAAGGTATTCAAGACACTCTGGCTCTTCCTTCCTACACCTTTGCTTCCCCAAACATTCTTCATCTTTAATAAATGCAGGCACCAGGCTTGATGCTCAGCCTTGTCTCTGCCCCAACCCAGCTGTAACATAGATTGACTTGACTTTCTTAATCTTTTTTCATATATGCCTCTCATTTAAATCTCTCTTTAGCACTCTGCTGACCCCATTCTGAGCCTAGCCCTTTTCATTTCTTCAAGTGTCTGTTAAGCTAGATCTAGTTGAAAATATCAAAAAAGTTACTATCTTACCTGATTTTTTTCCATTTGCACACTTCATGTTATACACACACACACAGACACACACACACACACACACACACACGCCAGAGGGATAGACAAAGGAAATAGGACATAGAAACTTGTTACTTGTTTCTTTTGACCTAAAAATATTAGTAGAATTTTACAATTTTTTTCCCAACTACTTCTAAAGGTCTTTCCACTTGAGGAGTTATGTGAATAGATTTTTCATATTTGCATCAAGCATCTCTCTTTCTGGTAGATATACGTTATTACAAAAAGAAAGGTAAAAGGAAAAGAGAAAAAAGAAAGAAAAATCTCAAGTGGGAAGAATCCAGAATGAGCATATTCAGCCTTCTCCTTACTCAGCTTCAAATCCAGTGTTAGCTTAGAAGTATACTAGTTCCACTAACTGCTGATTTCATGATTCCACAGTAATAAATTGATCATCATCTGTGCATCACCAAGGAAGTTTAACTGACATCTCTCCATAATTTGACCCTCATCTTTGATCACCTACTTGCTATCCATCTATAAATATTTTTGTCATCAGAATTGTACTCACTGAAGAAGTGATGGTTCAGTGAGACTCTGTGGCCACGAAGCTAGTTAAGTATGCCTACATCTACTGAAATCTGACGTCTACATGAATGAAACAAGGAAAGCTTGCACATCATTTTACTTCCTTCCACCAATGCCAGATACCTCTGAAGCAATGATAGTCAAAATCACCTCCTACATTTATTAGGCCCCTCCTTTTTTTATGTAGACTGTGAGAAGATATTTCAGGTCACTCACTTATGTTACCAGTGTCATGGCTTATAGCTCCTTTTACTGGTTAATCGGCTTACAATCGAACATATACAATGGTTGGGTGTGTTAGTCTACAACATAACAACTCTGAAATCAGCAGGATGTTGTTTAACTTGAATGACAGGGTACACAGGGTGGGAACTTAGAAACAAAAGGTAGAAGAATGTGATTTCTAGCTAGGTTTTAGTGAAGATTTGTGAATCCAGAACTTCTTGCCTTGTTAGTATACAATGGGAAATCTATAAACCACCCTAGAGAGCAGCTGAATCTGGAGGATTGGTGACGGATGTGATCTAAAGGCTCTGAGGAAAAGGCTACCATGGAACAGAGAATTGCCACCACTGCTAAACAGAGCTAGCAGTCTAGTAGACTCTCCATTGACTCTGGGAAGGAGCTGTCCTCACTGCCTCATACTGGGCATCCTGTTGCTAACTTGGTACAGCAGCAGCTGTACTGGGAAAAGAGGCAGCTTCCTGGGCGTTAGAGCAAGACTTCCTCTACTTTATCCCACATGACACATTCCACACTC
This sequence comes from Grammomys surdaster, assembly GCF_004785775.1. NCBI lineage: Eukaryota > Metazoa > Chordata > Mammalia > Rodentia > Muridae > Grammomys > Grammomys surdaster. Next base: position 4,272,862 of record NW_021604592.1, read on the forward strand.
CATTGAGTAATTTAGAAGGTACCTGTAAAATGAACTAATAAGTAATAGATGAACAAATAAGTGGACGAGTAGAGGAAGGCGTTCAATATTGTAAAAGACACTGTTCAATAATGATTTTCCTGACTAGAGTGGAGGCTGCTAGAGGCAGGGAGTGGGAAATAGGAAGATGCAAGCTAGATCAGAAGCCTGTGTAGGAAAAGAGATGGTCATATTAGGATATCAGGATCTGATGTTTGAAATTAAAGAAGTGCAGGCACAATGGATGAACACACACACAAAAAAAAGGTTGTGAATTTTACCTGGAACCTGACCTCTGGCAAATGACTTTGGTGTTATGTTCAATGGGAAACACTTTTGGTAAGCCCATGAGAGTTATAAGAAAGAAATTTAACATCAGATCAATCAAATATGAGCTAAAAGGAAAAAAAATAGAGGCAGACACTTTCTTCTAAATACCATGGCCAGAATAAATTATGCTAAAGATAAATATATCCCAGAACTCTGGCTGAATGACTGACTTGTGAAATCCCCCATCCAGCTCCCCTTCCCAATCATAGTCACCCACAATAACAGCAGGGAAATCTCCTGGAGACATGCATGGTGAACAGTGAGTCAGTTCCAAGCAGAGGGGTGGCAAAGGGAGTGGGGGAGACAGAAGTAAGCCCAATGACACGGCAAGTAAATATAACATCAGGAAGAGAAAGGAGCTGGAAATCTAAGTGTACACAACCGGCAGAGGCAACAACAGCTGTTCCTTGGCTTGGCGAGGAGACTGAAGAAGGCAGGCATAGCCCTTTTCCTCTCCACAGAACTTCCAGATGGCCACCTGCAGTTTTCCACTACCCCTTCCCACCCAACAATCCATCCTCTGCCAGTCCCTCCCACTGCATGCTTGACCTGGGCATGCTTTTCTTGGTGCCTTGCCAGCAAAGATGCAGATTCCACATGAATGCAGAACAGGGAACTGATGTTCCTCCATAACAATGAACTCACTTGAGCAAGGTTTTCCGATTGTTTACTCAACATGACCAGCATATAGATGTCCTCAATGTATTAAAATTTAGTACACTTTACCAAGGACATTGAATTAGGAAGCAATACACCTTCTGCTGCTCTAGCAAGGCTTTGCCAGTTGGTTGGAGCATAATACAAGCAGCTTGCCTTGCCACAATTATAAAAGCAGCATAAATTATTAATATGGATAAGCACAGACAACAGTGAAATTGAAACATTGTTAATGAATTTCACTCTCTACTACTCCCTGGGTTTTGTTCTAAAGCTCTCTGGAATGAAAGGCATGTGGTTTGAGTGGGAAAGCTTGTTAGAATATATACTTAATCTGAATAGTCTTTCTGGTTCAAGTCTATTGAAGGTTTTCTTCAGTTCTCTACCTTTAGCCAAATGAATCGAACATATCAAGTTCCGTGATGGAGTTGCCAAGTACAAAATACAATATATAAATATTCAAATACAACTTGGTTCCCCCCTCACTGTGTGTGTGTGTATGTGTGTGTGTGTGTGTGTGTGTGTGTGTGTGTCTGAGAGAGAGAGAGAGAGAGAGAGAGAGAGAGAGAGAGAGACAGAGAGACAGAGAGAGACAGAGAGACTGACAGAGAGACAGAGAGCAAGAGAACTCTTTCCTATAGACTATAACTTTGTAAGTAATACAACCTTTTTAAAGTTTGTTTCTTGTAGGATCAGCTAGAAGTGGCACACTTCCCCATGTAATTGTTTAGATAATTAAATAACCTTTATTTAATATGGAATATAATGCTGTTTCCCATGTAGAAAATAATATTACCATTATTTAAAAGATGTTGATTTTTTAAAAAGCAATACAGGAAACTATTTGGATTTTTTGCAAGTAAGATTCAACCAGACTTCACTGTTTTTGGTTTGGTTTTGTTGTTTCTAAGAATTAAATACATTTATAAGTATTACACAAATAAAGAAAATATCTATACCTCAGTTCTACACTGGTTACTTAAGAGGGCACAAGTACACAAAATCGATAGTGCTCCTCCTCCCAACCACCTCCATCCCCTAAGGACTCGACCTCTTAGTGAGGACACAGGGTCCCCATAGTTCTTTCCTGTCACGAGTTTAACCTTTCCTTCTAGCATATCTCTCCATTCCTTTGTGACTCCTGCTTACTAGCAGAACCGTCTCTATAGTGAACCCCATGGTCACAATAACCTGGGACTCAGGTCAGTGCATTGCTCAGCCTTCATCAGAGAAGCTTCCAGTGGATGGTGTTTAACACAGAGACCATAGCTGGACCAGAGGCGTTGGAGCACGGAGCCATTCATGGAATGTCTTTATCATACCCCTACTAAAGGCTCAGGGATGCATGTGGAAGAGGAGGCAGAGAGATCAGTAAGAGCCAGAGCTGATGGCTATCCAAGGAAATAGTGTTTCACACACTCACAACAGGACCGATATATATATGAACTCACAAGGACTGTGACAGCACACATAAGAACTTCCCAGGACAAACCCCAATACTGAGAAGAGAAGGTGTATACTAAGTTCCATCCCTAATCAAGTTACTCTTTGTAATTGATACCCACTGGGAAAGGGAAAATCAACTTTCTCCAATGGCGCGTATGGGTATATTAACCACACTCTAAGGCAGGCCTCATGCCCAGGAGTAGCTGTCCAACAGAAAATAGACTTCATGGTTTGTTGTGATGTAGGTTTCAGTTATTCGAGGGGGGAGGGCCTTGTTTTATTTATTTTTGGTCTTATTTATTTTTTGTTTGTTGGTTAGCTGGTTGGGATTTTGGTTTTCATTTTTATTTTTGGTTTGTTTTTGTCTTTATGTTAAGTTGAGTAGCTGGAAGGTGGGAAGGATTTGGGAAGAATTGAGAGAAGCAAAAGAATATGATCAAGATATATTTATGAAAAAGAATTTTAATTAAAAGAAGAAAATTGATAATGGAAAGGATACAAAACGGACAAAATGACAAAGTCAAAGAGGAGCATGTGACATTCGTCTGACATGCATGGCATTTTAAAGGGAAATATTTTACAAATTTAAACCTGAAAATGTAAATAAATATATGTTGCTTTAGCTACTCTGGGCAAGCTGGAAGTCTCCCCACTCCCACCAAGCTACCAAAACAGCTGCCTCCTGAATTTCATGCCAGCCCCACTGTTCCCTGGCACCTTGGGTAGGTTTGGTCATACTGATCAATGCTCGCGAGCTGTTGCTATTTTTATACTTCATCTGTCTGGGACAGTGATAGAGTCCCCGTGTGGTTTAGGATCATAGTTACCCTGCAAACAGTCCCCAACTACAACTGCGTCTTTAAATCACACAAGTAAAGAGGCAACTGAATGAAGAAATCACGGGGTTGAAGAGACAGAACTTTTGGCAACAAATCCTCTAGATCAAGAGATTCCAAATATTTATGCTCAAATACAGCCTCAAAGGATGTTGAGAACTTTGGTGCACTGAACGTTTTTATACCAATTTTTGCCATAGTGTTTAAACAGTGGGGATGATGTGAGTTCTCACATGTCAGTCTACCTCCTGGCTTGAGTCCTCTCCATATATTGGTAAGTTTTCTATTCATGTACAATAAATTCTGTCTTGGTGCTAAAGCTGTGTAGATTTTTACACTGCCGTCTACTGAATGGCACTGTTCCATCCCTCTGAAGCTAAACAGTCATTGTCCCCAGGTTCCCATCTGATGTCATTTACCACTAGTCCTTACTATGTGTTCGTCTTCCTCCGAACAGAAACACTTGAAGAGCTATGAGTGCAGAAGCTGGATTACAAAGCAAGAACAACTACGTCTCACCTATGGCAAACAGTATCAGTTATCATCTAATAGAGATCTGCCCTCTCTCCTAGAGTAGAGAACTGCCAACTTCAGTGAGACACTCCATCCTTCAGAATAAAGTTTATACTTTTCATGTCTCTTTAAATCTGCCTTCTCCATGTAGCTATGTTCTAGTCCAAGAGAAAATGAGGAAGTGTTGCCCGGCAACATAAACAGATCTCACAAGGTAGCATCTATACCTTCCTCTCTCCCTCTACCTTCCCAGCTGAATTTTGACATGGCACACCTCTTATCTCTCTAGCTCCCATCTTGGGCCACTGGGAAAAGAGTCACATTGTGTAGAGCTCATGTCCCAAAGGATGCCTTAGGGCTCATCTACCATTCTGATCTCTATTTCTAAGCCTTAGATGAAGAAAACCTCTCTCTCTCTCTCTCTCTCTCTCTCTCTCTCTCTCTCTCTCTCTC
>NW_021604592.1:4277124-4279958 GCF_004785775.1 Grammomys surdaster
CTCTCTCTCTCTCTCTCTCTCTCTCTCTCTCTCTCTCTCTCTCTCTCTCTCTCTGTCGCTCTCTGTCTCTGTCTCTCTATCTCTCTGTCTCTCTCTCTCTGTCTCTCTGTCTCTCTGTCTCTCTCTCTCTCACACACACACACACACTCATTGAAGACACAGTATTTCATGTTACTTAGGTTTTTGTTTAATTGTAGCTATATCTAATTATTACTTGTTATTACTGCTGTGTTTCAAGTAATATCAATTTGAATAATATAACATCATCACTTGAAGATATTAAATGGCAAGGTATTGAAAATGTCTTGGGTGCAGCCTACACCATGCTTGCAAGGGAGAAAGACATGATGACAATGAATCTTAAGTACATAGAGGGAGGGAGAAAAATAAGCTTTATCTACATCTCTTGGAGATAATCTTAACATATTCCACACTTACTAAGCTATCTCCGTTCCTGTATGTGCCAAGATTAACTTGGTGTTACTGTTGTCATCCCACCTAGGGGACAACATACAATTAAAGCGAAACAATTATTTTCCAGATTGTGGCTATTGTTCAGAACTTTCAATATTGTTTTGGGTCAAATGAGTCTGTCTTATAACTTTAAACTTGGTAACAAAAAAAAGAAACAAAAACAAAAAACAAACAAACAAAAAAACAAAACAAAAGAAAGAAAAATTGGCTTCTAGTCTTGTTTTATCACACATGCTCTCCTTCCATGGAAATACAATTTTGTCTCCACTGGGAATTAAAATTTATAAATTCATCTTCACAAATAAACTGAAATAAAAATAAGCAAATCTTCCATTATTCAAGCTTATTATAGGCGCTCTGTGATCCATATGTTGATTCTAAAGATATTTCTCAAAAGCCAGACCGTACATAAATTTACACTGCAACATTTCTTTCTTCCTGCTGCAGAGCTTTAAAATTCAAATGCAAACAGACCATCCTTAAATTATCTCCCCTTGTGAGTGACATCCTCCATTAAGGCCTAAATTTACCTCCAGCCCACATAGATGCAGTGTCCGCGGTCACTGCTGTGAATTTTAATAGCTGCAATGAAGAGTAGTGAAATGGAGGTTTGAGAAATTACTTCTGTGGTAAAGACTTTGCCTCACGTCATGTTAGATATTCTTTCTGAACAGTCAGCCTCGGAGGAGGAGATTTACTGAAGAGCCTACTGTGACTTGGTACTCACAGAAGAACAGGAGGCACAGACAGTAAATGTCCTGCCAGGGACCTGCTTTGCCCCTTGAGATGAGGCACAGCCCTGTGGCACCTTCAAAATGATAAAGCTGGATGGCAGTGGAGGCAAGATCCCGTGCTGTGTTCTACTCAATGTCAAGAAAGATCAAATGAATCATAAGCATATCTATAGAAACGAGGGGACAGTGAGTATTGAGCTGTGCTACCATGAGCAATCGGCAGAAGAGAGAAAGACCCTGGGAACCGCAGCTTGAATGGGACCAGGCAAGGAGTGGACCTACGCACCCTGCTCCTCCTGAATGAGAGAGGAGAGGCACAATTTACCAGGAGGTGTAGCTCTAGAGTGTTTAGGAGGGATATGGTGTGCCAGTAACATATTATCCCTCTCAGTCTCCTCTCTCTTTCTGCCTTCTGACTGAAGTCATAACCATCCTTGGCAGGCTCCACCCCTGGGACCCACTTACTGGTCAACTTGTCCCTGAACCCTCTGCCACACCTGTTTAAGCATCCCTCATCTCTAGCCTTCTAAAGTCACATGGGAGGAGATCTGCAAACTTAAGGGTCTTTTCCTCGTTTATTTTTTTTCCTAAATATGCTTAGGAAAAGTAAATCTATTATCATTTAATCATTTGTTAATTCCTAGAAATGTCTAGTTTCCTTCTTTCCCTGTCACTCTCCATCAGTGTTTCCACAAGACATTTGCATTTTTCTGGACCTTAATATTCCAGGATTCTGTCCCCAGTCTGAAGGGCAATAAGTAGAGCTAAAGCACGCGGTCAAGATCAATATATATTTTTAAAGTCCCTTTGGTGATTCTAACAGACACCTTACTTGGGAGCAACTAGATCAAGAGAAAGTTATAATTCATCATAATATTCACATCAGTCTCTGTGAGCCCCTATGAGCCCAGGTTAGCTGATTCTGTGGCTCGTGTTCTTGCAGTGTCATTGGTTGTCATTCTTTTTTATTCTATGTATATTAGTATTATTTTCTCTCAATAAATAAAATAATATCTACATCGCTACCTTTCTGATTGTCCTGTCTATTTCTTTTTTTCCATGTCTCCTCTGTCTACACTTTGGATTTTCAAGCTTAAATCTCATCTTTACACAAGAGTAACCAAGGACCAGCAACAATATGGGGGAAAGACAACATAAAATCTTCTACCAGGGAATATATGACCCAGAGATAGGGGAGAGGGAACAAACAAGGAGAATTTCAAGAGATGCAGGATGCCAGTGGTTTAAAAAGCATCAACTTCCCATCCCTGTAAAGTACTCTTGCATGCTGTCCTAGTATCACGTGACTATTTTTTTTCCCTTATCATAACATTTCCTATTCTATGATACCCTTAGCCATTAGAAATGTCACTGTAGGACATTTTCTCCTAGAATAACAACTTCTACAATAAAAGAAAAAAGCATACATAAAATAAATAAATGGGTTTTTTTTAAACTGAGTAAGGGTAAACTGCAAACATTATTGAGAAAAACTCTCTGAAGAGTAAGAAAACTAGTTTAATATCACCGTAAATAAATTGTTTTCCTCTACCTTACACGAATGTGAGCCAAGAATGATAAAAGTGGATATTCCTTATTTCTTTATCTTATTGGGGTGATTTAACA
>NW_021604592.1:4280358-4300525 GCF_004785775.1 Grammomys surdaster
CAAGGTCCCCTTCAATTACTCGAGGTCAGGCCTCTATCCCTGCCTTCGCAAAATTAGAATCGCCACAGCCCTTCTAATCTTAGAGAAGGGAGGAGATGTCAGGGGCATCCCTGATTACACACTGAAGGCCTAAAATCAGCCATAGGCCTAAATTCAGCAATAGGCCTAAAATCAGCAATAGGCCTGTCATACATGTATACTAACACCAAGTCTTTGGTCTCTGTGGAAACACATTGAAACAGATGGCTGTAAGCTATTGTAAACAGGCAGCTTTTGTGGAAATTTACAAGCCTGAGTAATCATAGACCTTGTAAATACGTAGCCTTGGCAGACAATACCAACTTAGATAAGGACAAGTGAGTCATAGGCAGAGTCATAGTGACCTGTCCCCTGAACCTTCATCCTGCGGATACCCGGTTCTGAAAGATATCTGTATTCCCCCTGAACACCCACACTCCAGTGTCATCCCCGTCCCTACGTCCTGCCTTTCTGTGTTTATAACCCCTGTGTGAATGAATTACGATTTGAGAAAAAATAAATAAATTATTTTAAAAAGTTTATATAAGACAATTGAAATACATAAAAATCTGTGTTAGGGTTCTCTGGTAAGCACATGGCAAGACTAGACGTATAAGAGATTTATTGGGGGTAAACTTTTATGGAGACTAATGAGAAAGAATTAGAGACATAAGTGCAGCCAGTGTACCACAACACAGTTCTGATACAGGAAAGGAGAAACAAACTGAATATGCAGACTCAGACAGCAATTCAGCTGTGAAAAGGTTTTGTCGAAATTACTTTGTATATTTTGCTTGGGGCCAGCGTTACTAGTATCGTCATTGGTTGGAAGCAATTCAAGATCAGGACAGCCTGATTGTAAACCCTATGACAGGTGACTGGAACATCCCACTGCTATCTCCTTGAGATTTGTTCCATAACTGTTGTAAACTAAGTTATATCTGTAATCTATAGTTTTAAATTTTGAAAAGGGTATTTTACAATATGACTATGTAACATTCTTACATTTTGTATAGGTTTGGAACATTTCTATTGTTGGTGTCATTGGTTGGATATTGTTTAAGCAGACATGTTTTTTGAGCACTCATAGGCATGGTTTCCCTGATAATTCTAAGACACACAATCTTACAGTAGACTTCCTGATGCTCTGGCTCTTAGAATCTTTCCACATCCTTTTCTGAGATGTCCCTTGAGCCGTATGTGCAGTAACCGTGTTTTAGACCTATCAGTCAGGGATGGGTACCACATGGTCACTTGTCCTCTGCATTTTGATTGGTTGTAGTTTTTTGTAATGGTGTCCATCTTTTGCAAAAACAAGTTTCCTCGATAAAGCATGCACGCTAGCTACACTTCTCCTTTCCAAAGGAGATAAACAGGAAAGAAGGAGGTCCAAAGGTTCCCCAGGGTTACTAGAAAGTTCCTAGACAAGAAGCCAAAAACCAGGGTGCTAAACACACACCTCAATTAAACTATCCCCTCCTTGACTAGTTCAAAAAGAGATTGGATATCCTGTCTAATCAAAAAGAAAAATTTTCATCTCTCTGAATCTTTGAAATCACTACCAGCCACAAAATCCCCAGACCATATAGAATCCCTTAGATCCCCACAAGATCACAAATACATGACTTTCCACTGGGGCTGCTTGATCACTAAAGGCATTGAATTAAAAAAAAAAAAAGAACTTGGACTCACGGAACATGACTCCTGATAGCAATTACTAGGACCTATCATTTTGGCTAATGTGACCTTGATACAATATTAAGGCCTAGTCTTTATCAAAGGAAGAGATGTCAAACAACTCCACCAGGAGAATGCCCCTCAGTGAACGTTTCTAACTCATCGAATGTTCATCTCTACTTTCCACAGTCCTGTTCCATCCTTATGCCATCACTCACTCGGTGATCACTCATTCTCACTGCTCTTCAAGGTTCATACATTTGCTTTACCTTTTAAGTAAAACATTTGCTGGACACTGGGCCAGTCTATAAATTCTTTTACTGATGAGACTAAAAACCTGTACAGACTTCTTCAGGCAAGCTTCCTGTATTAGTCAGAGTTTTCTAAAGTAACAGAACTCATCAAATGAACAGGTAAAGAGATTGAATATGTTTTATACATTTGTACATGGGAGTTATTAGAATGGCTTACAAGATGTGGTTCAGATAATCCAACAGTGGCTACCTATGAACAGGAAGTCCAAGAATCCAGTAGTTGTTCAGTCCATTAGGCTGGATGTCTCAGCTGGTCTTCTGATACCCTGGAATCCAAAAGAAGTAAGGTCTAATGACAGTGAAAACGGATTTGGCAAGAACATGCAGGCAAAAGGAGATAGCTTTCTTTTTCCATATCCTTCATGCAGTTTTCCAGCAAATGGTGCAGCACAAGTTAGAGGTAAGTTTTCCTAGCTCAAAAGATCCATGTTAAAGGCATGTCTTTTTACTTCAAAACTTCAGATTTACAGTGGCTGTCCCATCTTCAAATTAAGCAAAAATCCCTCTCATGTGTAACTTCCATTTTGGAGCTTTAGTTAATTCCAGATGTAGTCAAGGTGACAATTAAGAATAACCATCCCAAGTCTACCTCTTGTGGATTCTTGACATTCAATCGCATCTCCATGTTATGATTAATTTCCAAATGAAAACAATAACCATGTCATAATTATGCCTAACATGACAAAACTATCCGTGATAGAAACACAAATGCATTATAAATTTTTGTTAGTGGCAATGTTCCTTGAGGGACATTCTTTTACAGTACCTAAAACTTAAATATGATGACCAGTGATATTCTCTTAATTGATGCTACATCACATGATAAAGAGATTGAGAAAAGAAAACACAAATATCTGTACAAACACCTTCTTTAAAAATATGACAGAAACACTCATGTCAATTATAATTCTCATTTCTGTAACTGGTCACATGGCCTTAGCTGATATTTATAACTGCCTTCCTCTGCTACCCATTTGGAATTTTCTCCAGCCTCAGAAAGAAACATATCAAGTCTTGGCTTTTTTTCCCAAAGGAGTTACCCATTTCTTCCCTCCTGATGAGTATATTCCATTTATCATTCTTTCCAAATTGGGTTATTATAATTTCCCATTGACTTTAATCACAGGACATGGTAATACCAAGAGACACCCTAAAGGACCTCCTGTACTTCAGAAACTTCCTTACTTCCATTGTGTAGAGGCAGTCCAATTTCCACGTGGTAAACTGGATCAATCACACCTACACACACACACACACACACACACACACACACACACACTGTTATTCCATTTTAAGCCTGTTGGTTTGATTTCAGGGTATTAGAAGCCTATAGTTGCCAGGAGGATGTCTGAGCTTCCCGTTCAATGGAATGTTTGTTGTGGCTCCTGGTGAGAACCAAATCTTCTAGACCAGCAATCTTTTCAAGGAAACAGAAAGCAAAAATTTTTCTAGTGGGTGACTAGGGGTGTTAATGAGTGGAACTACTCCTTTTTTCAACCACCGATTCCTGGACCTGTGAATTCTGGCTATGTTAGAACCCATACCACATATTTGACAGTGATTCAAAACATGTACCGCCTTCTGAAGAACCCTGCCCCACCCCTCCATGCTGATCTACCTAATTGGCACTGTAACTATGTCTTCAAAAGGCCACTCCATTATTTCTACAAGGCCAGTTGCTTCTGGATGGTAGGAAACAGTAAAACCAGTGGATTCCATGATCTTGGGCCCACTGTCACACTTCTCTGCCTATAAAGTGAGTTCCATGGTGTGGAATACCATGACAATGGATAAGGCATTCTGTCAAAACACAGATGGCGGTTTTGGCACAAGCATTGCATGAAGGAAAGGAAAATTCATAATCAGAATAAATATCTACTCCAATAAGGACAAAGTGTTGTCCTTTCTACAGAGAAAGTGGCCTAATGTAGCCTTCCTGCCACCAGGCTGGTTTACCTAGGGAGTGGTACCATATCTGGGACTCAGTGTTGGTCTATGCTGTCAGCAGTGCTGGTACTCAGCCACAGCTATAGCCAGTTCAGGCTTGGTCAGTGGAAGTCTATGTTGTCATGCCTATGCCTAACCTCATCTCTGTCACCATGACCATGCTGTTCATGGGCCCACTGGTGCCAATGAATCTGGCTTTAGCATCCATGTGGTAGGCAAACCAAGTTAGGCAGCCGTTGAGGGGTCAGTGTTTAGAGCTGCCATCTGGGATGGATCCAGATACCTACAGGAGCTGCTGCCAAAGGCAGCCAGCAATTAGAGAAGCTGATCAGCAGACTTTTTTTCTGAAGGAATAAAGCTTAATTTGCTGGGACTGGCACTCCCTGTGGCCAAGAAGAAAAACTATGAACACTTTTAACTCCTTGGGCCTGGTGAAAAAGAGAAGGGAAGAGAGAAAATTTACACATGTGCACACACGTGCACACACACACACACACAGAGAGAGAGAGAGAGAGAGAGAGAAGAGAGAGAATTGATGAAACAAAAGGCAGAGTTTAATAACTTCATATACACAAATATACATGCATACACACATGCATACATGTATACAGACCTACAGACAGACATATACATGTTCACACATAGAATGGTTAGAGCAAAGCTCCAACAAGCAGGCTCTAAGTATTCCACACATACATACATACATACACACACAACTGAGAGATGAAAGGAACAATGTTCCAACCCCCATTCACACAAACTTTGCATATTCACACATAGTTAATGGATGGGAGAAACAATTTTCCAGCCACATCCCACCACCCCATACCATACCATACCATACCATACCATACCATTCTTTATTCTTTCTTCCATAGCTTATATGCCCCACCAAAATCTTTCAAGCAGTATACAATGACAATGTGATTACATTTTAGTTTTCTAGTAAATGATTATGAAAAAAAAACTGTTTTCCAATACTCTTACAAGAAAAAATATTACATCGTACAGGTTAAAAGCACATATTCTAAAAAACCTATGTACATTCATAATCAAGCAACTTGTTACAGATTGACAACATGTAAGCAAGCAAGGTAGTTTTCCAAGCCAGTTTTTCTTAATGGCAGACAGCAATTTGCAGTTACAAAGAAAGAAGTAATTATTTTATTATTTGTCTTTAAAAGTAATCCTATAAGAATCTTAAAATAGGACTGGAGAGATGGCTCAGTGGTTAAGAGCACTGACTGCTCTTCCAGGGGTCCTGAGTTTAATTCCCAGAAACCACATGGTGGCTCTCAACCATCTGTAATGGGATCTGATTCCCTCTTCTGGTGTGTCTGAAGACAGCAACGGTGTACTCACATTCATAAAATAAATAAATAAACAAACAAACAAACAAACAAACAAAGAAACAGCCGGACAGTGGTGGCGCACATCTTTTTTTAAAAAAAATCTTAAAATAGTCACAAATCTAAACTTTTATATAAAAATCAGTCATATCTACCGTAAATCCTCAAAATTCTTAATTAATGAATTATATCAGAAAACTGAGAGCAAAAATGGGTATAAGAAATCAATCACCAGCAGTTAATCCTCAGTGAAAGTCACGTCAACCAGTGCTGCCATTGGTCTTGTTCCCTGACCAAAAAGGGTCTCTAGCTTAACTAATACTAGCATGCCCTACTGAGCTTCATATTGTTCCCTCAGATTTTTTTTACATCGAAGCATATAAGCATCTCCACCTAGCTTCATTAACAACTTTATTTTTCCAAGTGTTTTCTGAGGATGGTGGTCATTGTTGACAACCTACGTCTCTAAGTTCTTCTCTAGGACAATAATAGAATCATTAATCTGCTCCAGCAGCAATGCCTGAAAGAGGTCAAGTGTCAATACTGTGAATGCCAGAGATACTGTCCAGAGATGGAACGGAAGCCCACTCAAAGTTTTCATAAAATTATTAGATTAAGAGGGAACTGAGAGCAAGCAGAGAAGAACTCCCTAATAGCATAAATTCTTCTGGACACATGGTCCTCATGACCAACCCACACAGAGGCTCACCCATATAGCTGTGGTCACCTGTGGGCTACATTCCATGAGTTCTATGTCATTCCTCCTGCATGGCCCTCAGCACATTGGGCAGTGATAGGAATGGCTGAGGAAAGAGGGTCCCACAGAATGGGGCATTTTATCTACTTGATTTGAACTCCCCCTCTGCTGAAGTCACCTTTTGATGAGCATTTACCTGGGGCACAAATATCTTCACACCCTTTGCCCATTTGGAGAGATCTGTCCATGTACTTCTTCCCCCGATATCTTTCTTAATAATTTCTGATCATTCTCTTTTCATCTAGACCATCCAGTCAATCCATTGTCTACAGCCCATTAATCAGTGAACAATTACACATCTGGCCATTTCTCCATTCAAACAAAATGTATGCCCATGTGAACCACCTGAAATTCTGTGCACTTCAGAAGTGGGAAGTGAAGATTTCACTTCACCTATGTCTTGCATGGTTGTTCCAGAAAGGTGGTATAATGATGCAACTGTCTTCTTCTGGGCGATTCCTGAATAACATTCATAACTATTGGTAAACTAGGCCATAGTCTTCTCTTTCTCTATCAATCAATCACAGGACACACCCCAAGAAACTCTAGGTGCATGCTTGGCAGGAGATTGTAACAGAAGTAGAAACCATAGGCATTCTTTCAACTTCTTCATGTAACTTTCTTGTGACTTTAGAACCTGATTGGGCCCAGTCATGGATCTACCACTTTCATTTGATAAAAGAGTGCTGCTATTCATATCTAACTTTATGAGTTGGTGTGTCAGATAACAACCAGCTCATGATGAGCATCTTAGGTCCCATGGTAACTTAGTGGCTCATTATCCACTAAGACCCAATAACAAGCCCAGACCTATCTTTCAAAGGGACAATAGTCTCTTCAGATGATTGCAGAGCTTTGCTCCAATATCCCAAAGGTCTCTTCAGTGATTCATCTATAGGGGCCTGCCAAAGGCTCCAAACAGCAACTCTATCTGCCACTGACACCTCAAGTACCATCAGATCTGTTGGATCATATGGTCCAAGAGGTAGATCATCCTGCACAGAAGCCTGGACCTGTTGAAGAGCTTTCTCATGTCCCAGACCCCACAATAACCTAACAGCTTTCCAAGTCTCCTGGTATATGGGCCAGAGTAAGACACCCAGGTGAGAAACGTGCCATCTCCAGAATCCAAATAGGCCTAATAAATGTTGTACTTCTTTCTTAGTGGTGAAAGAGGCCTGGTAAAACAATTTATCCTTCACTTTAAAAGAAACATATCTGCATATCCCACACCATTGGACTTTTAAGAATATCACTGAGGTAGAAGGTCCTTGAATTTTAATTGGATTAATTTCTCATCCTCTGATGCACATTTGGGTGTCTTCAATGAGTTCAAAGTGGTTGTTTTCTCCTGTTCATTTAGTTCAATGAGCATAATATCAATAATGTAGTGCACCAATGTAATATTTTGTGGAAGAGATAGATGATCAATATCCCTTCTAAGTTATGACACAGGGCTGGAGAGTTAATATATCCTTGTGGTAAGACTGTAAAGGTACACTGCTGACCTTGCCAACTGAAAGTAAATTGCTTCTGGTGATCTTATGAACTGAGATAAGGAATTTGCTAGATCAGTAATCATATTTTGTGCACCAGAAGATATGATAATTTGCTCAAATAGGGACACAAAATCTAGTACAACAGCTGCAAATAGAGTCACTACCTGATTGGGTTTTTGATAATCAACTGTCGTTCTGCACAATCCATCTGTCTTCTGCACTGGCCAGATAGGAGAGTTAAAGGGAGATGTGGTGGCAACCACCATCCCTGCTTCTTTGAAGTGCTTGATAGGTGCACTAAATTCTCCAATTCCTCCAAGGCTGGGATACTGGTTTTAATTCATTATTTTCCTTGGCTTCCATTTAGCCTTTTCAACCATAATAACACTTACTCCACAGGCCAGAGGACCAATGTGAGGCAAGTTGATCACAATTATTGTAATGGACACATTCTAAGTCTATCTATCTCAAATATACATTCTGGGATTGAGGAAATAACCACAGGATGAAATAGGAAACTGATTGGACCTACTGTGAATCAGACTTCAAACAAAACTCCATAATAACCTGACCTCCATAAACCCCTACTTTAAATGAAGGGCCACAGTGTTTCTTGCTATCTCCCAGAATCAGTGTTAATTTAGGACCAATATAACAGACCCTGGAAAGTCTGATTGTTTCATTTCCCCCAGTGTACAGTTCCAGGGAAGGACTAAGGAAAGGCTAACCGTAAAACTTTTACATATTTTTTCTTTTTCTTTTTGCTTGTTCATTCATTGTTTTGAAAATAATCTTCTCTCATACAAAACACCACAACCACAATTTCCACTCCTAGCGCACACGCACATGCACACACACACCAAAAACAAACAAACAAACAAACAAAAAACCCAACTCCTTTCCTCCCCAAGATCCACTCCTCCTCTCTCTCCTCTTCAATAAAGAGCAGGCCTCCAAGAGACAGTAGTCAAACAGGACAAAACAAGGCACCATATGACTAGTCAAAAGCCAATAAAGACTGGACAACCAACCCAATAAAAGAGAAAGGCCTCAAGAGTAGGCTAAAGACTCAGAGCTATACTCACTCCCACTGTTAGGAGTTTCACAAAATCACCAAACTAACGGCCATAACATACACATGGACTACCTGGTGTAGACCCATGCAGGCCTGTGCTTGCTGCTTCAGTCTCTGTGAGCCCATGTGAGCCCTGATTAGTTGATTCAGTGGGCCATGTTCTCCTGGTGTTGTCCATCTTCTCTGACTCTTACAGTCTTTCCTCCTACTCTTCTGTGGAGTTCCCAGATTTCTGAGGGAAAGAACCCAATTGAGACCTCCAAAGTAGAGTCACTCTCTGCAAAATCTCTAGCTGTGAGTCTCTGTATTCACCCCCACCTGCTGCCACAGGAAGCCTCTCTGATGATGACTGGACAAGACATCCATCTCTAAGTATAGCAGTTTATCATTAGGAATCAATGAAATATCATTGATTTTTTTTCCAGTCATGTTTGATCTCTGAGCTATCCAGTCTCTGGTTCATAGCCATCCAGGCAGTATAGGTAGGAGATAGTCTCCCATTCATGGTATGGTCCTCAAGTTAAAGCAAACATTAGTTAGCTGCTCCCAGAAGTTTTGCGCCACCATTGCTGCACAAAACATTGCCAAACAAAACATTGCCAAGGGTTTTGTGGGTTGGTGTCCAGGTTTCTCTCTCGGTAGCCTGTAGAGTACCTTCTAGCACCTAAGAGACTTAGGATGAAGGAAGAGGTGAAGGCTCCAAGCACAGGCCAGATCAACTTATGTTCAATGAGCTGTATAGAAGTTGTCCTTGGCAATGGGGCCCTGTTACCAGTTTTCAAAGAGCAACCTTCTGCCCTAGCATCACCCTGGGTTACATTTGGTTGAGTTGTTGACTGACAAGTTCCCACAGGTGTGAGTTTTATTAAGGTCCCTCCTCAAGGGAACCTGGATGTTCTTTCATTTCAGAATTTCTGGGTCTGCAAACTGGCTCAAGTCTGAAAATTGATTCATAAGACAATATTCCCTTTTGCCTTGATCCAAAGGAGCCTTTTTTTAAAATTTGTATTTGTTTGGGAATTTTCCCATCTATAGAGATCAAACACAAATTCAGTATGCTTCTTATCTATTTCATGCCCAGAAACACCAGGACCGATTAGATAGTACCATGCCACCATAAAATTCATTTTGCCTGTGCTGACTGTTATGCAATGGACCATTCTGGACATTACTTTGTCTGTGCCCATTACAATAATTATGATCACCTTGCCTTGCTGACAGCTGGTCCCTGCTACATTGGGGGCCAATTAAACCCGCTGTATTTAATTTATCCAACTGAGCACCAGCATTTCCAACCACAATGTCTGGCACAAGGAAAGAGGCAACAGCAAAACTCTTCAAATGTGCTGGTGCCCTTCTCACTATCTTGTGTCTTAGAAGATTAGTGAAGGGCATGTCTTTTAGGTCTTCCCATTGTGAAGAATTAGGTTTTACAAAAAGTACACACTCTAGAATTGCAGTTTCCCTGATCGTTAAAAATCTCTTCAACAACACTCACCCAAGGCATCTCAGGTATCTCCAACTCCTTTTCAGTAGGCCATCTTTCGACAAATGTTCCAGCCAACCAATCAAACAAACTTTTGACACCTTTTCTTAGTTGTATAAGCTTCCATATTAAGCCTAGAATCTCCACTCAGACAGTCCATATCAGCAAATTCAGCCTGATTCAGTTTTATGTTCCTTCCACCATTATTCAACACACTTAAAATCTGTTTCTACACATATTCCCTAGACTTCTGCCTGAGTAAATTAGCCAACTTGTCAGTTTTATTACTATGCTCATTGTTGTCCTTCATTGTATTCTGAGATGCTAAAATCTGGTTGATTTTTATCAAGGGCTCATTCCTATCTTTTGTCAGTTTATCCAGAGAGGCTAAGAGCAATCGACCAGCATCGCGACTTTAGTTTTCACAAGCTGTCAAAGTGTTATATACAGAACCAAATAGGGGCTGGAGAGATGACTCAGTGGTTAAGAGTGCTGACTGCTCTTCCAGAGGTCCTGAGTTCAATTCCCAGCGACCACATGGTGGCTCACAACCATCTGTAATGGGATCTAATGTCCTGTTCTGGCGTGTCTGAAGACAGTGACAGTGTATTCACATATATAAAATTTTAAAATCTTAAAAATAAATAGATAAATAAATAAATAAATAAATAAGACTGTTGCTGCCCACAATCAGTGAATCAGGATAATCAAATGCAGTAATCCCCTCTCATTTTCTGTTTATAATACAGTTCACACCATGGGCTTCCAGGACTCTCTGAGCTCCCAGGAGATGCTTCAAGAATTGAAAAGGCTTTGGTAACTCTGGGTGTCGATGAATTAGAAAGCTTATTCACAAACTTAACCATTCATTGCTATACTTCTAGTACTCTAGAACCATTTTGGAACCAAACTCTGTATTCATCAGTATATTTTACAGTAACAGGACTTACAGAATGTATATAGAGTGATAGATAAATAGATAATAGATTGTTATTACATTATATATGTCTACAAATTATGTTATTATATAATGTCTATATATTATATGGAGAGAATATATATTCTAGTTTGTAGAACAGTAACAAATTCAAATGTTATTTTCTGAAGGAGTGATATATATATATATATATATATATATATATATATATATATGGAAATACATATGTATATATACATATATATAACATATATGTATATATGGAGAGAGAGAGAGACAGAGAGACAGAGAGACAGAGAGACAGCGACAGAGAGACAGAGAGAATGTCAAACAGAAGCTGAAGTTAAAACAAATATTCCCAAATATCAAATCTCCTCAAGTTCATACTCACTGGGGAGATATGAACACTAAAATAAACACACGCAAACACTCTAACCAGTGGGTGAGAACAGGCTGCATTTATTTACTTTCCTACGAAATACTAGAAAATGAAAATCGAGACCCTCTGAGGGGTTGTGCCTTTGTTTCTGACTAGAACTGCTTTCTCGTGACTTCAAGTGATCTTTCCAATAGGTCTGAACTTTGCTGAAGCATGTTTAGCCTGTCCCACAGTGCAGGATAAGAACAAGCCAGAGAGCAGGAGGGAACAGGGTGTGGGAAGGGAAAGGACAGTGGTCCTGGAACATATTGATATGATTTTAAGACATTCCACATCTAGATTTATAGTTGATTAAAGTTCTAAAATAAATCTACCTTGAGTTAACATTTTTATTTGAGTAGTTTTAAAATCTAATAAATTCAGTCAATGATACTCTTATAAATTATTCCAGAGGAAGTCATTTTATGCCAAAAATTAAATTATGCATTGCACATATAATTGCATATGAATAAAAATCTGCCTCAATTTTTTCTTCCCAGAAATACACATTTAATTCATAGTGAATCTGAGGACCATAATGTGCACAGAGTGAATCTGAGTGATCAACTCAATTAAAAATGTATAATTAATCTCTTTTTTACATTTTTGAGTTACTGTACCGTTCACCTTGGACTTTTCACATATTTGTGTCATTGCACTTTGTTCTTTTATCTCAGTCCCCTCTGCCGTCCCCTTTGTCCCCTGCCTGCTGGCCTGCGTCCTCCCACCAGAGACGTCATGTCTACCCTAGTCACATACATTCATATATTCATACCTCACTTCTCTTTCCTTTAAGATCCTCTCCTCACCTCATAGATTCATACACTCACACACGAGTCACAAACACACAATCCTACACATCATACACTAAAACATATACTCATATACACTCACGCACATTCATACACTCACACACACAAATACACACACAAACACAAAGATATACATACATACACTAAAACATACACTTACACAAACATGTGCATAAGTACACATATGCTCATACATACATACTCTCATACACACACATATACTCACTGACATATTCACACATACCCAAACTCACACAATCCATCCATACTTACATTTAAACACTCATACACACACACACACACACACACACAGTCTGCTTTTTCACTTAACATATTGATCTCCAAATTGCATCCTTTTCCCTCCAGTTGACATGATTTCATATTTATTATTCATACTATACATACTGCAGTAATATTGTTTAAACCAAATGTTTTATCATGTTTCAGATACTTAGGCCTGCTTTCTCCTTCTCCATCCTCAGGTTCCTGCTGGAGAAAGCATGCATGCCCAACCTGACGTGTTAGTTTAATGAATCTTTTTCCTAGGAATCACTCAAGACTAAAATATAAAGGAGGACTAGAAACGCAAATCAAAGGGGCTGGGGAGCTAGGTGAGAGGTTAAGAGTGCTTGTTCTACAGTAATGAGCACCTGAGTTCCAATCCCCAGTACCCACAGGAACAACTAAAAATGTTCATAGCTAAGGGTGACTATAATACAGCATTACAGAGTGGGGGAAGTCAGGTCCCAAGAGCTTGCCTAGGCAACCTGCCTAGGCTGGCCAATCAGCTTCAGGCTCAGTGAACACCTGTCTCAAGGCAACATCCAAAGCAGTGGATGAGGTCCTGCTCCAGCCTCTTTATATAGGCACAGGGCCCACACACCTATATACTCACATAAAGGCACAGGGCACATGCACCTATATACTCACATACGGGCACCGTAACCATGAACAAACACATGCACGCTACACACAACAGGCAGACCAAGAGGAAATGAGTCAAATGATATAACCTAAAAGATGAAAACAAATTTTATACATCAGATTTATTGGCGAGATAAGCACTGCAAGGGAATATAAATAATAGATAAAAATATCTATCTGGGTTCCCTGAGGGACAAGTCTGACTGCATAGGGGTTGATTTCAAAAGTATCCCCTCTCCAGGAAAAAGACATCGGGACAGGTATGGCCCTCATGCCTCACTGGACAACGACAGGGGGACTGGACCCATTACAAGGTCCCCTTCAATTACTCGAGGTCAGGCCTCTATCCCTGCCTTCACAAGTTTAGAATTGCCACAGCCCTTCTATACTTAGAGAAGGGAGGAGATGTCAGGGGCAGCCCTGCTTACCCACTGAAGGCCTAAAATCAGCAATAGGCCTGTCATACATGTATACTAACACCAAATCATGGGTTTCAGTGGAAAAACATTGAAACAGATGGCTATAAGCTAATCTAAACAGGCAGCTTTTGTGGAAATTTACAAGTCTGAGTAGTCATAGACCTTGTAAATAGGTAGCCTGGGCAGACAATACCAACTTAGATAAGGACAAGTGAGTCATAGGCAGAGTCATAGTGACTTGCCCCCTGAACTTTCACCCAGCCAATACCTGGTTCTGATGATATCTGTATTCCCCCTGAACACCCACACTCCAGTGTCATTCCCTTCCCCACAAACTGCCTTTCTGTGTTTATAACCCCTGTGTGAATGAATTACGATTTGAGAAAAAATAAATTATAAAAAATAAAATAAACTTTTAAAAAATTAAAGAGGAAAAAATAAATGCAAAAATGTAATTTTTTAATATAAGGTGAATATGATTTTCTTTAGATGGCAGGAATTCTACAGTCTTTATTCTAAGGCAAACTAAAAAGACTTTTTTTTTTCAACTTATGAATCCATTCCTAGGTATTTACTGTGCATAATAGAAAGTAAAGTTTCATATAATGTGACAGCTCTCATGGGTGGATTCTGTTCAACTTAGAAATGCCACATAAAATAGAACTGTATATAATGTTTGCTTATTTGAATAGTTGATATTTTTCAAGCATAAATATGGTTACAGAATATTTGCAAAATAGCAAAGTCTAAAAAACGCTTAAGTCTTTAAGTTCTTTGTTCTGAAAGAAAACTGGTCTCCTCAAATTTGCAAGAATTACTGGTCTTGCAAATTAGCAAAGAGAGATTAGTGAGTTGTTGGCTCCTAAAGTTGCCCAGCTGCCTCTAATTTGGGAGAGATAAATGCAGGTTAGGAAGGCCACTGGAGACCAACAAACAAGCATTAGCGGGGAGCCAAGCTGAGGGGGAGGAGAGACCATTTGTAGAAGGAAAAAGAAAAAAAACTTTTGAGAAGCTGAGGAAGTTTGTGCTGAGGAATTGCCATAGAGCACTCACAAAAACCACTTTAACGTGTAACTATTCTAACTGCACAGGCTGAACAGCTGCTCATAGCTGGGGCACCTGGAAACTCCATGGGTTGGGCAGCTGTTCACAGCTGGAACACCCGGAAACTTCACGTCTATAGAACATCATGCTGTGTCTTTTCAGTGGCTTTTTTATATAATGAAAGGAAGTAGTAAGGACAAGGGAGAACACTTGGGAGAAACAGGGCACAAAGGTTTGGTCATCGGTTAGTCTACAATACGTGTCAGCTCTGTAGAATCTTACAACAATCAATGTTTCCATGTGCATGTTGGAATTGTATTTTAAGTCTGCTTTGTACATGAGAGTAAGGAAGCTCAAATTCAGCCTTTGTTTCATAAACATCATAGATCAGCTGTCTTCATGATGCCATGGACAATGATGATTCTGTCGCTGCCGCAAACTGTTCATATCTGGAAAAACTTGGCCCATGGATGACATTACGTGTTTGCATTTCCTGATTACAAGAATGCACAACACTTGCTGGGCGGTGGTGGCGCACGCCTTTAATCCCAGCACTTGGGAGGCAGAGGCAGGTGGATTTCTGAGTTCGAGAGTTCGAGGCTAGCCTGGTCTACAGAGTGAGTTCCAGGACAGCCAGGGCTATACAGAGAAACCCTGTCTCAACCCCCCCACCCAAAAAAAAAAAAAAAGAATGCACAATACTTATAAAAAATTTTTTTCCTTCTGGATCATTGAGGCTAAAACTTGAATATCCACATATAATGCTGGCATTAATTGATAATGTTTCAGTATTTTATTTATATGCACATAACAAATTACTTTTTGTATCTTTAGTGAATTGCATTTAAGTTGGTAAAATATTGTCAAAGTTTTCTCTAAGCCAAAGTCATTCCAAATACTATTTCCTTTGCTGCATTCTTTCTACCACCTCCTTCTGAACAGTAACATACTTGAATACATGTTACTGTTCTGTAAACTATAAGATTGTGAAGTCTAAAATGATGTTTTAATATGCCAATGATATACTGGTGCGTTATTTCTCCTATTATGTTTCTCTTGGAACCAGGAAAGCCACATGTTGTGTTGTCCTAACAGGACCCCATTAGCACACCATGTGAGCTATTATTTTGTTTGCCTAAGAACTCTGACTTATAAAATGATGAGAATAAAATAAACTGTAACCCCCCCCAAAAGTGAAAATATGTTCTTTTACAACTAGATATTAGGAAGTCTCAGCCTGTGGAAAACAGAAAATATAACCTGACCTAAGGAAACAGTCTGTTCTTAACCAGCCTCTGAGGAATTACACTGGAGTCTCAAATTCTAATAGAATGGAAATACGTTTGTGTTATTTTTTGAAGGTTCTGCCCTGAACATTAATACTTTCCAAGTCAACTGATTCCAAGGCTGGTAAATGCTAATTCTTCATGTAGGCCTAACAGAGGAAGAGGCCAATCTCAGTTGAATTCTTATTGCCAGTTGTGATGGTTAATCTCAATTTCAACAGGAAGAAATGCACAATTACCTAGGAGACAGGCCGCTGTGCATCCCTGATGTGGATTATCTAGATTAGTGGAGATGTGAAGAACTATACACTATGGGTGGCACCATTCCCTGGGCTGAGATCCAAGACTGTTTTAAAAAAGAGAAAGTGAGCTGAGTAAAAGTATTTATCTCTGTCTCTTGATCTCTTGTCCGTGGATGCAAAGTGACCAATGGCCTTAAGCTCCTGCTGCTTTGGCTTCCCAATAATAATGGACTAGAAGCTCAAACTATGAGCCAAAATAAACCCTTTTTCCTTATCTTTCTTTTGTCAGATGATAAGATATTATTATAGGAACAGAATAAGTAACCAAGAGACAGTCCTATATGTTCTGAAGATATGCTAGGAAAAAAACTGAAGTAAAGAATTTCAAGGTTTCAGCCATACACAGCCTCCTGTAAGACAGAACTCCAATTGTAGGGTGTTGTCAAATGGGTGGTGTTATAACTGGCTCTTTAATGGGCTATTTTATTTCATTTTGTCAAGATACATACTTGAGAGATACATAAGTAAATTTAAGATCAGTAATTCTGTAAAAGAAGTCTGCTGCCTCCCTCCCTTCTCTATAGTATGAGTCCTTCGTTAAAAACAATTCAAAATGTGACACAATCATAGTGAACAAGATTCTCTGTAGGTTATTGTATGGACAGAGATACTATTAGCAGATAAGAAAAAAAAATCAGTGAATATTAAGTATTTCATGAGTACAAATTTCTACCCAAACTATAACGGAAAAGATTCGATGAAATCAGCCACCAGATGGCACGCTAGATTCCATGGGAAATAATTATCTTCACGTGGGTTACTATGTGTGTGCCCTGTGTTGTAGATAAATAATCAACCAACTGTGATGGGGACAAAGTCAATCTTGATGAAGAAAAATTCTCTGTTTAAGCCCATTAACAAGCAGCACCGACTTTATAATTAGCCCATTAGAACAAGCACAAGAAAGGCTAGTGAAAGACATTGCCTTCTATCATAGGGCAGCTTCCTCTTCAGTCAATGCCCCTAAAATACATTTACATAGGGCATATCTATCCCCTGCTCCTGAATTAATTCCTTACCCCAAAATTTCTGGCATTCTTTCTATAATTGTCGCCAGTTGATTACTGTCAGTCACTATCACAGATACCTATGGATCTATACAAAAAACCATTTACCACTCCACAAAAAATATAGGAACCAGATATAGAGACTGGCATTTTGTCTCATGAGAGAATTCTCCTTAAGCCTTTTTCTCTGTCTTCCATTTTCCTCTCATGTAGAGATGAAGACAATACCCAGCATGTGTGCAGACCCAACCCTAAACCAGACTTTCTACTGACAGAACATGCAGATCTTCTGAAAACCAGTTCATTTTCAAAATTGTTTAAGGGGCTATAGGAAATCACTACTACTAGTGGTAAAATTTTTAAAACATGAGAAAGATGAGCCTCTGAACTACTACTTAGTTTATGCAATTTACCTATAACTTCCAGTCATAACAAGGTAGCAATAAATTACATCTATAGCTATATCATCTAAAGTACTGTCTATCTATTTATCTATCATCTATCTATCTATCTATCTATCTATCTATCTATCTATCTATCTATCTTCAATCTACCTGTCAATAAACAATTTTCAAAATACATGGAACGATTCTATTCATAGTCAGCACTATGGTTAGATAATCTGACAGCCTACAGTCTATTATGAGCATTATGAGTAGTGTAGCCACTCGTGGAATCAAGAGTGATTAGATATTCAATTTTCATCATGACCCCCCCCCAAAATAACTAGAGGAATGAAGATGATTGTTATTAGCAAAAAAACAAGGGCTTACTCTTCTTGTACTCTTAAAGCCTTTGTACTCAAGTAGAATTTGTGAAAAGCTCCACTTAGCACCTCTCTGTTCTACAAACATGGCCAATATTATTTCATCTCCTCAGTCATGTGTCCCAAGTAGAAAGAAATCTTGTATGTCTAGAATGCCTTTTCTTGCAGTCTTAGCTAAGTATGGTGCCACATGATGGCACATGCCTATTTGATATGTATGATGTCTTATTTCCACTGACTATTCCATATTTTCTTTGTCCTCAGTCATCCACAACAGTCAGAATTTGTTACCTGCTAGTAGAAATAAAAATCTTTATTTCTGAAGAATTGGGTTCCCAATGATCTTGCTTTCTTTGGTTACTGTAATTTTCCATTGACCTTAGGTTTGGGAGAAAAAGTATTACATTGCTGGGCATACCTCATTGTGAAGCATCTACATGATTTCTACCTAGAAAAATGACTTTAATCACCCCAGCCTTTGTGCTGAGCTCTTAACTCTCATGAGATTTATCCCCCAGTCTCCAGCATCCAGAAGTCTTACTAAGATTTGAAGGGCACTTGTGTCAGGATTTAGTAATCCTTGCTGCATACAATGTAATGGACCAGCATAGTATTCTATGGAATATAAAGCCAGTTAAGATCCCCCTGGATTATCAGAAGAAATTAGGAAGTTGAAAGAGACTTGAGGAAATGTAATGGAAACTGGATGCTATCTCTGCCTCATGGAGACTCCATGTTTGTGATACATTCTTCTATCAGAAATTGATATCATTCACTATCTGAAGGTATATGTCAAGTAGTGGAGAGATTGTAGGCTCATTTTAATAAAGATGCCCATCTGTAAGCATAACTGCAGTTGGTACCATAATCTGATTGCCCTAATAATACTCTAACTTTCCTTTGAGACCTGAATAGGATTTATACCAACCTAAAGCATAGCTAGATGGAAATATGGTGGGAATCATTACCTATCCTGTCTCTGATGGTGTCAATGATCTCCTGAATGTGGCATTCTTTTTGCTGACACTTTCATCAAAAGTAGATGGGCAGGGTACTCTCAAGGAATTTCACTGGCCTTCCCTACAATAGCAAAAGGAATGATCACCACAGGAGAGAGGAAATACATACAGAATATTGCTTCTAACTAACTGTATGTCTTTCTACTTTGCATTCTAGGTATGTGAAAATGAGCACAGGAGGAGTCATCATTAAAGCTGGTATTTAGGCCAATCAATGTTCCCATTACCTATCATAGACCACAACTCTGACCAGTGGACCACAATGTTTTGACTCTAGGAATCAGAGTCATTTCAAAGCCAATTTCTACGAATCCAGAACAGTTTTGGGCATTTACCTTTCCCCAAAGGACTCCCTCCTGGTAACAGCTGCTGATAGAGACTTAGATGAGCATTCACAGTAAAAATTCTTTAATGTCTTTTAATTTATAAGTGAAGAGGTGTTCACACAAGATGTTGAGACTGATTGTAACTCTCTTCTCCAATGCCTTGAACATCGTTGTCAGGATATCAGCAGTTCAGCTCATAGGAATCATCAGTGATTGCTTGATCCAAAAGAAACCACAAGGCTCTGCCAATTGGCCAGAGTCTGTGCAGAAGTGACAAGAAGCTATTGAAATATGATGAGAAGTTCTCCATGAAGTCAGCAAGGAAGGCAAGGTGACCAATGCTACAGTGTTGTCAGCAAAGACCAGCATCAGACCAGCAAGGAGTAGCAAGACAAACCAATATCCACAGCATTATCTACTGTCTGTTGGGTTATATCTATACCCTTTCCAAACATCACATGTCTTCTCCAGTATCAACTCTACCAAAATATCACATGCCCCCTTTCCAGGCAGCTTCCAGAAAAACATCACGTGTTTGTTCTCAGCAAAACATCTTCACATAAGTTACCAGAAAAACATCACATGACACAACTGAGTCTCCAAAGAAACCAGAAATTTCTACTTCAACTCTCTGTCTCTGTCTCTCTGTCTCTCTGCCTCCTTTCTCTCTCTTTCTCTCTTTCTCTCTTTCTCTCTCTCTCTCTCTCTCTCTCTCTCTCTCTCTCTCTCTTTCTCCCTTCCTCCCTCCCTCCCTCCCTCCCTCCGCTCCCCTCCCTCTCCCCCCC
>NW_021604592.1:4300925-4304803 GCF_004785775.1 Grammomys surdaster
CTCTCTCTCTCTCTCTCTCTCACACACACACACACACACACACACAGAGAGAGAGAGAGAGAGAGAGAGAGAGAGAGAGAGAGAGAGAGAGAGAGAGAGAGAGAGAGAAAGCATATACTGGAATTAGGTAGGCAGCAGCACATGTAATACATTTCTTCTTCCATGATGTTCTGTCCCACTGCAAGCCTATAGTAACACTGCCAAGCAAACACATCCTCACTTCTGAAAACATGAGCAAAGAAACCTTTCCTGATCAGATTTTGTTTTTCTGAAGTATTTTAACACAATGATGGATAGAAAATGGAATGGAGCTGAACCTTGTGTTCAAGGAGATAAACAGATTAATGGTATCAATTGGAATTAAGGGAGTGGAATTAAGGGGAACTGGGGCAAGACTCCACATAACTAAGTTGCCATCTTGTAAAGAGGATGTTCCTCAAGGCACATGGTCACCTATTCTACATTTATGATGCATTTGCTGTTATACAGTGATAGTTATATCATGTTAAGTGGTATTATAACCTGGTTATTGTTTTCATCTGAACATATGGAGATATGGTTGTGTATCAAGGTGACAAGGAGTAGATTATAATGACTATTCTCAATTGTCAACTTGCCTATATTTGCAATGAACTATAATCCAGAAATGAAGGGTACACCTGATCTGGATCTCGAGGCAAAAAGAAAATATACATTTGATTGGTATCTTGAGACCAAAAGACACAGGCTTTTGATCAAGATCTTGAGGTGAGATGATGAATGCTTTTGATCTGGATCAACACAGGTTTAACCCAGATTTGAGGCATAGTAGCCATGCTTATAAAGCTCTATAATGAAAAAAAAATTAAAGAAAAGCTTAGGTCCAAGTGTGTTGGTTATATGCCTTTAAACCCAGCAGAGGGTTTGCAGAGGTATGTTGGTAGACAGAGGTATGCAGATCTTTGAATTCAAGGCCAGCCTGTTCTGCAGAGCAAGTTCTATGACCACCAAGCTTAGTCACTGAAAATGTAAAGCTGGTAAAAGACGTGACTGAACAAGGGGGCCATGTGCCAGCTCTAGCAAGCAGCAGAACTTGGCAGCTTCAGCCATGTAGTTCTGGATTTGGAGTCAAGAATCTAACTCCAAGGCTAAGGAAAGTTGCTGAGGCCAAGTATGTCATAGGAATCCCTGCCTGGAGGTGCAGAGAGACCATTGTGTGAAAGTGGTTATGGAATCTCTCTCTGAGACTAAAGAAAGCTGCTGAGGCCAGCCATGGGTGTCCCTCCATGAAGGTTCAGAGAGGCCACTGTGTGAAGTGGTGAAGGTGAAGCCTGAATTGCCTTGGATACCCCAAGAGATGCTAGAGCCATGGGATACCTGTCCCAGAACACTGCTAACAGAGAGTAGAACCAGTCCAACAGAAAAAGTGTATGAGTCAACAAAGCTGAAAGGAATTGAGATCTGAAGAGCATTTTGATGTCAGACATGGAGATTCAGAGTTTGGAGTTGTCCAGCTAGTTTTGATCTTGCTTTGGTCCAGTATCTCCTTACTATGCTCCTTTCCCTGTATTTTGGAATAGTAACGTATATTCTGTGCCATGATGTGTTAGATGTATAGAATCTTTTTTATTTTGATTTTATAGGGGATTACAGTTTAAAGATTGCATGAATCTCAGAAGAGAATTTGAAGTTTAAATGTCTAAACATTGTTCAGACTGTGAGGACTTTTAAATCGGACTAAATGCATTTTCCATTATGTTATAGCTCATGGAGTGGAATGTGGTGGTTTGAATAGGTATGGCCCCATAGAGTCATGTATTTGAATGCCTAGCCATAGGGAGTATCATTATTAAGAGGTGTGGCCTAGATGGAGGAGGTGTGACCTTGTTAGACCAAGCGTATCACTGTGTAGGTGAAGCTTTGTGGTCTTAAAATGCTCAAGCTACACCCAGTGTGAAACACATCCAGTCTCCTCCTGGCTGCCTTCAGATCAAGATGTAGAACTCTTGGCTCCTCCAGCACCAGGTCTGCCTGCCCACTGACATGCTTGCTGCCGTGATGATACTGGACTGAACCTCTGAAACTGTGAGTCAGCCCCAATTAAATGTTGTCCTTTATAAGAGTTGCCTTGGTCATGGTGTCTTTTTACAGCAATGAGACCCAAACCAAGACAGCCATGTAAGGAAAAATTGTAGATATGCTAGATGTGCGTTGCTAAAATATCAAATATTTATATGGAGCAAATATTTACAACGAGTTTATTAATAATAGACTTGAAAGAACAACATCATTTACATAAAATTAGAATAAAACGTGTGTTTTCTATAGTTCTATGACATGATATTTTACTAATTTGAATTACGTCCTCACTTTCAGTTGTTTTTCTTTCCCAAATGATTTCTATTTAGCTCTCAGTACCTGTTCAACCATTAACTCCCCTTCTCGTCCCTCTAAAGCCATGTAAATTTTGATTTTTATCCCCTTTCCAAACAGAGAAGGTGATTGGAACAAAGGAGGGGTGTGAGACTGAGGATTTATTTTCTAGTTCATGAGGTCATCTTGGGTTGGTTGTTCTTTTGCAGGCTGGTTACTAGTCCTCTCAGTGATCTACTTATTTCCTTTCCATTCTCTCTGGATTTCCTGGCTTCTCCATCAGATTTTGTATATCTGAAACATGGCCCTGAATTCTGTCTGTTTCCCTATACCATGTATGTCTTAGAGCAGGGCCTTTTTGTAAATAAGCTCTTCTTGAATCATGCGATTTTGGATACATCATCATCATCACATATTTCAGACAGATATGGAGACAGGGTTATTGCGTAGTTTATTGAGAGGCAGTGGACAGTTTATTTGATCAAGTTTTTGCTTCTTACAGAATCTCAACACTCACCCATAGTGTGTTTAACATAACATTTTTACTGTTTGCCTTGCTTCATGGCATGCAATGCAGATTTTTTATTTGTTTGTTATAGTATCTTTTCTTGGATTATGCACTTAAAAGGTAAAGGTAGTACAATAAAGTACAATAAAAGTAAAATATTTAAATACTTATATCAAAATACAGGCTTATTTATAGAGAATGATTATACTCATAAAGTATATGCTAAATAAATAAATTGCTTTCACTGAAGGTTAAGCCAAGGTTTTGTTTCACTGATGTATTTTGACTATAAAGCATTTTTTCTTAAATTAACATGAAAATAGATAAAAATTTTCTCTTTAACTATTAATCTTAGTATCAAATTTATAGATGACTAACCACCTAACAAGGGTTTGTGTATACAGATTTTTTTTCTATTCATATAACAATATACCAGATAAAACAAATAAAACGAATAGAAATATACAGGTGGTTCTCCATGTTGCATGACCTCTGTATTACTCTCTTCGTAAAGAACAAAGACGCTCATTATCAAATCCATATCCCTGAATCTAATGTGGCTCAATCCCACGGGGTATTATGATTTTAGGTGGGCTCTCTGTGGAGTATTTATTTCTGATAGCTTCTACTTCATCATCCTTAAGTATAAGTGAAGCCAGTGTTGGGATCTGTGAAAAATAGTTTTTAGCCAGAATATGTTTGTGCTTGATCTTGTGAATAAAAAGGCGTCCATATCCCTGCAAATAAAAGAAAATAAAGTTTGATGGAAATCCATACATATATATTTTGCCAAATGAAATATGACCATGTCTCAGTGTCTTTGCTTATCAGTTTATTCAACCTAGGATACTTCTCTCTTTGTCTCTTATCTTTCGGAGCTTGGTTCCTGTGATGCTTCAATTTCAAGTCTACCAGGACCCCGTGTTTCTCTGTGTGTCTTTCTCTGTCTCTATCTGTCTGACGTCTGACGACTCTCTCTCTCTCTCTCTCTCTCTCTCTCTCTCTCTCTCTCTCTCTC
>NW_021604592.1:4304813-4321336 GCF_004785775.1 Grammomys surdaster
CTCTCTCTCTCTCTCTCTCTCTCTCTCTCTCTCTCTCTCTCTCTCTCTCTCTCTCTCTCTCTCTGTGTGTGTGTGTGTGTGTGTGTGTGTGTGTGTGTGTGTCTTTCTCTCAGTCTGAACCACTGTTATTATTAGTTCTTTATTATTTCTCTCCTCTGTTTGTATTTACAATAATTACCTGGTATGGGGTAGGATGTACCCAGGTTTCTGTTTTATTCCAGTGGCATGTAACAAGCAACAATTTTATACATGTCTATACATACATACATACATACATACATACATATATTTGGATAAAGCTTACAGGAAAGCATTTTAAGATGAGTTTTCAGAAAGACTCATGCTCCACGGAGGATCAGAGACACCCATGGAGGCTCTGAAGGATGATGAGTCGGTCTGCAGAGCCATGTAATAGCTCCAGAACAACTAAGGGTGGGGAAGGGAAGGCAAGTTTTATGGGAAGATGCTTTTAAAAAGTGGGCTCACAAGATCGAAAGGGAAGATGGCAGTACAGAGCTGCGTGCAGTAGAGAATGAAAAATCTATATCCTTCTCCGATGCATCTCAGCAAGCAGGCTGCAAGCACAAAGTCCCCAATGAACCTTGGGGCTATCTGCACCGACAGGGAGATGTGTAATGGCCTTGAACTCCAGTGGGAAAGTGCAGGACAGCATTACTGCCCTCAGCCTACAAGCACAAAAGTCAAGTCCAGCCAGCCTGAGAGCATCAGACATCAAGGGAGGGAAGGTATACAGCAGCAGGAAACTTGCCCGAAACCTGCCCCTGGATATCCTGAGTAGCAGCAGTATCACCCTGACTCTGAGCAACAGTGAGGTATCTGAGATGGGTCTTGGCAATGATTCAGTATTTATGGTATATTTAAAAACGGGGAACCAGAGTGGTGTGTGCTCAGTGGAGAGAGGTGGAATGAGAGATGCG
Source organism: Grammomys surdaster (assembly GCF_004785775.1). Taxonomy (NCBI): domain Eukaryota; kingdom Metazoa; phylum Chordata; class Mammalia; order Rodentia; family Muridae; genus Grammomys; species Grammomys surdaster. The sequence goes on from NW_021604592.1 coordinate 4,305,752, forward strand.
ACGGCTGTGACAGTTGTGAGAGAAGGCTGTGGTAGACAGGAAAAGAGCTCATTAGTCAGAAGGGCCGACAGGGTGGTGTGCAGCAGCCTGGAGCTTGCACACAATCGCCATAATCTCCACCGTCCCACCCCCAACACACTGTCCGTCTGCACAACTGCCCTGGTTCTGAGCAAGGATGGGACATCAGAGAGGAGGAGTGGTTCATTTTCTGGATTGGACCTCCTTGGGAGGTTTGGCCAATTCCACATATTTAACCAATCTTCTAAAAATTCTATAATGTAAAGTAAATACGTCCCACAGGTTGATAGTGACAAAGACAGGAAAGAAAGTGGGATGTGGTAGATGACATTTAGGGAATCACTGGCCCAACTTTAGCCAGTTTGCATGGAGGAGAGCTTAATCAGAGTTGTTCCTCTCTCTCAGAACCGAACTCTCTCCTCTCCCAAGGAATCGAGATCCTTCTAAATTCTCTTGCTGTTGTCATTGTGTTTGCTTCTTTGCTCTGTTGTTTCTTCTGGGGGTGGGGGGACAGATGCCCCTGTGTTTTCGGAGAATTCTGGAAATGCTTTGATTTGCTGCACAAACTTGGACTATTCAGAACAGAATGGACAGTAACGCTTGCACAAACTGGAGACCTTAGAGAGCAGCAAAGGTTTGGAGTCAGGACGAGAGCCTCTGCTCCGCTTGCGGAAATTAAGAGCGACTGGTGTCCTGAGACGGGAAATGCACGGGAATGGAACATTTAATCTAGGAGTGCAGTGATTTGATTAGGTACACAAAGGAGTTGTGCGGATTAATTGAAGAAGAACCGGAATATCAGCCTTGGGAATGAGCTTCAATTTCATTGTGGGTCCTAGATGAAATGATATTGCTAGTATTGGCTGTGCTTCCAGTAATTAAATATTTATGCAGCAGCTTAGTTTACTAAATATAACATTTAACACAGCTTCAATTTCTTTCTGCGTTTTCTTTCAGTCCCTAGAGTGAATTTTTCCATAGCCTAGCTTCTTAGAACTCAAAAGTTATTGGAAAAGGCTAAAACTGTAACTAGTTTCTTCCCTTTATATCATTCCCCTCGCCTTCCTTAATAAACAAACAAGCAAGCAAGCAGCAGCAGCAGCATCTTGGGACAGCGCTCTTCAAAATGGCTGCGGTTGGTCCATTGCTTTAGCCTCCTTTAGCAGCGTCTTGCATGAAAGATACCGCAATATAATAAATTGAGAGAGAAGCAGGGCCAGATCTTGGAGACCTGCACTTGCTGAGTGTACACAGAGCCCTTCAGGAATACCTCACGGCCCCCTCAATTTTATTCATCAGAGTGCTTTACAGATTGCATCTTATGAGTTACTGAAATGAAGCAGCAATCACGCTTGTGGTGCTGTCGCCTCTCCTAGTTAGGTGGAAGCAAACGGAAGAATGGAATCACATACGTGTGACTCCCAAAGTTGTGAATAGAAGTTGACAACTGAGTACTTTTTTAAAGGAGACTCCTGCCAATAAATCAAAGGATAAAGTCTGGGCTCCATAATATTTATATATTGATAATAAGTATTATTATAAGCAGATATTTATTTTAGACTTTATGTTTTATTATGCAAAAGAATAAATCTCTTTGTTCACACAAGCATGTCCTGTACTTCATTAATGCTCAGTATCTCTTTTCTGCTTCTTTTCCACTGTGGACTCCTTCCCTCCCCGCGGAGTCCCTCGTCTCCTTCTCCGAGGCTTTTATTTTCAAATTTTAGATTTCATATGTCGAAGGAGAACATGTGCTATTTATCTTTTCAAGTTTGACTTATTTTAACATTACATTCTGAATAAAGCTCTTTTTTTTGTTTTTTGTTTTTGTTTTTGTTTTTTGTTTTTGTTTTTGTTTTTGTTTTTTTGTGTAGCCCTGGCTGTCCTGGAACTCACTCTGTAGACCAGAAATCCGCCTGCCTCTGCCTCCCAAGTGCTGGGATTAAAGGCGTGCGCCACCACCGCCCGGCTGAATAAAACTCTAATACACACAAGCAACACAAGCAGTTGTATATACATCCATCAGTTGATTGGACTTAAGTTAATTCTATACCTTACCTGTGGTGAATAGTGCCCCCACACACACACACACAATCACAATGTTTACAGATCTCTCTGGGGTATTCCGACATAGATCCCATCAGACATAGACTGTCAGAGCTGCACCACATGATATTTCTTCTATTACTTGTATTTTGAGGAATCTCTGTACTGATTCCCATAGTGGATGCACCAGCTGACATTCCACCAGATGTCCCCACCACCACCACCACCACCACCACCACCACACACTTAAACAAACTCCTGGTCTTCAACAGGCCTTATTATAGCTATGAAAGGGATAGAAATACGTGAGTGAGAAAACAGTCCTTCCCAGAACTTACAGTGCACTGGGTGTGCTTGAACTTGTGAGAAAAGGGTGAGAAGATGCTAGATGTTTATGTGTTCGCATCTCTCATCTTTACCCAGTACACCTTAGCTTTCTATCAATTTTCACATCTTCACACCATCTCCATATTCTCCTATTGTCATGCCATATAACCCCATATAACTGTCGGTTGATTCAGTAGACTTCAGCCACTGATATATTAAAGGGCACTCAAAATGCCTGTTGCAACCTGATTGGCTAAATTAAAATCTCCAAGTCCACCATCTTACCGTTTCAATACTCTCTAGCTTGAGATGAGCTACGCTTTCATCCTTGGTGAGAAGAATGCAGTTCCAGGGAGACCACTCCCTGTGTTTATCCCACCTGACCATGACCAGGTCATTGAGGTCATCCCAAGCGCTAAGGGCCGACTGGGATGCCCAGATGTTCTCCGTCAAGTATTTAATATCCTGAAGCTACATGCCAAAAAAAAAAAAAGTTCAGACAATAATTTTTTTCTCCTCTAAGACAATGGTTTAAATATCATATTCATTAGGGAAGTAATTAAATCATGATGAATAAATTTTTTGAAGGGGAGCAGCATTCAAAAGACTTTAGAGGATTTTTTTTTTGTGCCACAGCCCAAACTTTGTCGTCTTTCAGCATCGCCCACATGAAATCTGCTATCAGACATCTCAGACATCTCATTCTCTGACTATGAATGCCAGTCTCTTAAAGCTCGCATGTTTTATCGTCTTTACCGTCATTCTTTTTAAACATCTGCCTTTTTCTTTTCTAAGGTGTGCTATCTGAATTTTCAGAGTGTAGTATAGAATTTAAACAACCAAGAACACATCTATGCGTGAAACTCAGAAATTCAATAGCTATCTCCTTTAGGAAATCCTAATACGGTTCCCACAGCCTCTCTGACAAATAAATTTCATGTGTATGGCTATTTTGGACGCATGGTCTGTGCAGTGACGTCAGGGGCCAGAAGAGGGCAGCAGATTTCCTTCAGACAGGAAACTGTCAACTTGTCAACTGCCATGTGGGTGGTGGGAATGGAACCTGGGTCCTTTGGAAAAGCAGCCAGCGAGTCCTCTTAACCACTGAGCCATCTCAAGAGCCCCCAGCTCGATTTCATAATTAGCACTTTTTAAAGCTCATACCTGCATCAGAAAAGCAATCTGGGAGTTATCCACATAATCGGCTTCTGAGTAGTAGAGCCGCTGAAGTAAACACTTGTACTTCAAAAATGATTCCCGCCTCTGAGTCTCATTCTCCAGATTTACGCAGTGCCGGCAGCGGTACACACGATGCGAGGTGGGTGAGACAGAAAACTCTACAGAAGGCAGATACATTTGGCAACTGTGGCAAAAGTAAATCGTATCATAAAACTTCAGTGGGTCTTGAGGGACCTAAATAGAAAGAAAAAAGAAGATGAAAATCCAATACACATACGAAGCAGTAGCATGAGGACTACTTAAACTTTATTCGAAAATCGCTCCCTCTAAAAAGTCTTGTTTTTCTTTTAACTACCTATTGTGTACGAGACTTAAATTCCAAGCAAGGCTTGTTTTCCTGGTCAAAATACTAAAAATCTGTGCCTCACTCCAACCGCTAGACAGATGTTGGTAGAGTCTTCAGAAAATCAAATCACTGACTCTTAGCACATTTTCTCAAACACATATTTATTTTTCTCTTCTACTACTGGGAACAAGCGATGGCTATCTGCCCCTCAGTGACTATATTCAGTATTATATTGAAAGATGTTTCCTGTGTGATAAGGAAGGAAAATAAATCCATTCAAGTGGAAGAGGCAGAAGGTGCCGTTTATCTCGCTGTGGTTGACCTGAGAGCTTCGCAGAGGCTGACTGGCTGGCTTTTCCCCTGTGATGTTTCCAGTGAGAAACCTGCTTTCGGTCTTATTTTCGTCGCAGTCTACAAGCTGCTCCTTCTCCCTGGCTAGAGGTTTGGCTTGGGGTCCTTTGTTCCCTGTATGTCATGCTCCACTGACTTCTCCTGAGTCTGTGGGTTTAGTCTGTTCATCAAATTCAGAAGAATCATGGCCATTGTTTTAACAAAATGTTTCCTTTATCCTTCACTCTCTAATTTGAGCCTCTGACACATACTGAGGTAGTTCACGTTGCTTTTCATTCTGTCTCCAGGTGTGCCACTGTGAACAGTTTCTATCGTGGTCTTCTAGTTCAGTGATTTCTGGTTTCCTCATCAATGTCACCAGTCTCCACTTAATTTAATTGAGTGTGGTTTTCCGGCTCAAATGTGATAGTTTTTTTTTCTTCGGAGGTTTTACGACGTATCTTGAATGTCTTCGCTTAATTTCTGAACCTCTAAAAATTTATGAAGTGACCAAACATTTTTTTCAGCTAATTCCAACATTTGTCATTTGAATAATGATTTGAATAATGATTTTGCTGCTTGCTTTATTGATTACATTTTGTTTATGTATCTCATCTGCTTTTGGATGCTAGACAGTTATGAATCTTACCTTAGTTGTGGATATTTTTATTCCCATCAATAGCCTCGTACATTTTTTTCTGAGGAATGGTTAAATTACTTATAACAGTTTGACCTGTTAATGCCTTGGTTTTAAGTTTTTAATTTTTTTTTAAATCAAGACTAAAGCAGTTCTCCATTTGGGGCCAATCACTTCACACCAGTGAGTCAGTTCCCTTCATATGGCTCCTCTGTGTTAAGTGTGAATGTTGTTACCGTTTATCCTTTAAGGGAATGTCTCTTCTCACATGTCTTCCTCACATTCCAGCTCTGAGGAGAACTCAGCTGAATATGTAAGAGGGACACTGTTGTCCTATGAACTTCTGTGCTATGGAATCCACTCATAGCCTTGTGTCCTTCAAGCTTCTGTCACATGGGTGTGAGGGACAAAAAAAAAAGCCTCGTTCTTTCAACGCAGCTTAAGGAACCCAAAGCCCCTTCTTTACCCTCCTGCTCCAGCACAGCAGGCCAACGGGATCAGCACAGGCTTATTTCTCTTTATTTCTCTTCTTTCAGGAATCACAACCTTCCACTGCCTTATGTCTAATGTCTTGAAAAACTTTAACTTACATTACTTTAAGAAGGTAGGCAACTCTTATAGTGGCCAGAAACTTTAACAGGTGATATTATATTTAAAGAAAATTATGAAAACTGTTGATAAAGCTAAATCCTGACCTGACTAACCTTTGTAGCATAAGAAAAAAAAAAAAACCTCAAAATAAGTCAAAGCCCCAGTTGTAAATCAGTGGCAAAAAAAAAAAAAAGAAAAAGAAAAAAAAACAAAAGAAAAGAGAAAAGAGAAAAAGAAAAGAAAAACTCGGCCAGGCGGTGGTGGCGCACGCCTTTAATCCCAGCACTTGGGAGGCAGAGGCAGGTGGATCTCTGAGTTCGAGGCCAGCCTGGTCTACAGAGTGAGTTCCAGGACAGCCAGACAGCCAGAACTACACAGAGAAACCCTGTCTTGAAACCCCCCCCCCCAAAAAAAAAAGAAAGAAAGGAAGAAAGAAAGAAAAGAAAAACTCCTAGAATAAAACAGAAGACAAGTGCTGTTCCCTGAAGAGAAAAGATAAGAATCAAACTCCTGCATCATGGGATTGTATCTCAGGCTTCTGAACTGTAACAACAAACCAATGGTGCATCAAAGCATGGGTAAATCTCAAATGAAATGAGTGGAAGGAAGCCCGTCTCAAAAGACTGCATGTGGTTTCACGATAGAATTATTCCGTTTATAAGGCATTCTAGAATAAATAAAGTCATTGAAATAAAACACAAGTCGGCTAAGAGCTGACGGTAGGGCTGTCTGTGAGGACTAAGCTTTCTTTGGACTGTATATATTGCTAGTTCTATGATTTTACGTATTGCAAAAACTTACCTGGAAGAGTGAAATTGCATCAAAGAAATTTCAAAAACAGTAATATAACGTGATGTCATGGTGTAGAGTACAGATTCTCTCATTATGTTGCTGCAAATCTGTATAAACAAGCCAACTTAGACATGCAAAAACCCATGAAGTGATACAATGGGAAACTTTTCTCCCAGTCTTTTGAACAGCGTAATCATTTTTAATTAATTAAAGAAGAAAATGAACAGTAAGCACTTTTTATTTTTCTAGATTTTGTCTACATTATGAGGTTTCTGTTTTGCTAAAATTCTAAAGATAGTCCGCTTCCTAGATTATAATTCTACAACTATAAGTCTTTAGTAAACTTCCAATGTACTACACGTTTTAAAAAGCTTTGTAAGAAAACAGTGAGGTATGCATATCCCTAGAAACCTAATCATACTGCTGTGAGAGGGCATAATTTAACTCAGACACAAGCTCCGTTTCTAGTTCCTTAGGCTGCCTTCATGGATCCAGTCACTGATACTTACAGTTGCTTAAGTGCTAAAGACAGACAGACAGACAGACAAGGCACACGGGGAGAACTGGAGAAATGGAAAGGCGAACTTTCTCTGAGGCCTCATGAGAGAGAAGGATGAAGAGCTTGCTTTTTGAAAATGAGTAAGAGTTGGCAAGATCAAATAAAGCATAGTTCTGCAGGTGGGAGCAACTGTACAAAAGTTGGGGGTGGGAGAGATCACAGTGCCAGTCAATTCAGCTGTTAGAAAATAATTTGATGCTGAAAATACATATGCCAAAGAAGTTGATGGGAGAGCTTCGTTTGTCAACAGAATGATAAACCTGGAGAGCTCAGCAAAGGGGCAGTCTTAGATTTTGTGATAAAGCACAGAAGGAAACTTTGACTATCTTACAATTAACAATATAACATCTTAGGATCAGGAAAATCAGTACAGTACATAGATACCTTAAGGTATCTGGCGACTTCAGGATTAAACAGAGGCGTTTTGATGTAGTGGATAAAGAGTGTTGTGATCCTCTTTCTGAGTCCTTCGAGATTATGGGGTTTGACACCTCTCATCATAAGATCAACTTCTCTGTCAACCAACTCTAGGATTTCCTGGGTCAGTTTACACTCATGTTCCTAAACAAAACACAATATACTCAGTATAGTTATTTTAAATCATCATTTTTAAAACTACCACCCAAACAAACTGGGATCTACATTCCAAAACATTTTAAAAGGTGACAAAAGTAAAATTTGGCACAACCAACTAACAGGCAATTTATATCAAATGGTTAGTTTGATAATATGCAATTTATAGCCCAGAAACTCTTTAAATATGTGCTTTAGAGAAAAATACCTATAGAGATATTATTCATAGTAGTCAAAAGTTAGAAACAACTAAAAAATTGTATATATATATATATGTATATATATTATAGCTTATGAATATAATGGACTTTATGGAAATGAGTAGACTATATGATAGCTGTAAATCTTAATGCTTACATCTTATAAAGTAAATAAGAAAAATGAGGTATAAACTGGTGCATGCAGTATAATTTCAAATAGGTCAAAACTAAAAACGCCAAACCAAATTATTTATAGGCTTGTACAGAGGAATGAAAATCATTAAGAGAAACCAAGGAAAAGACACAGGCGAAAATGAGTGTTCATCGATGATTACTTCAAGGAGGTGAAAGGAAGTCTAAAGTGAAAAAGAAAGGGGGTGAAAAACACAGAGAGTTTACAATGGTGAATTGTCCTGTTCAACATTGCTAAACTATTTATGTATTGTGTACATGTCTATCATACCATCCAATACTTTTTAGTAAAGTACTAAGACTGGATAGTTTGAACAAGCAAAGTCTGCATGACAGTTAGGGGCTTAGGACGGTATTTATAAATGGTGAAACGGAGCTATGTCCGTTCCACTGTCTGGGGAAACTGGAGGGGACAGAGTTTATATGGAGGATACAGAGGGTAAAGAGAGTGACTGTAAGGCAATGCCCTTTCATACTTGGCAATATTAATTAGTTGAAGAGTTGAAATGGGTGATGCATCACCCTGGAAGTATTTTAGGAGGGCCTTGGAGAAAATAATTTTTCATTAATCCTGCTCTCATGCCTAAATATCTAATATAGCTCTCTGAAATGGTGTTGCTACCTTATTCTTACTTATAGAGTCACATACTTATGATCTATCTCTCTCTCTCTCTCTCTCTCTCTCTCTCTCTCTCTCTCTCTCTCTGCGTGTGTGTGTGTGTGTGTGTGTGTGTGTGTGTGTGTGCCTCTCTCTCTGAAACTCTAGGTGATCTTAGTGTGAACTCAGGTTGAAAATTCATTGGTCTTTATTTTAGTATATATTTAATATATATATTTGAGTAGACAGATACACATATACATAAGTAGCTTATATAAAGTTGTATCAAGTCAACAGAGTCAGAATTTGAGTTATGTTTGCACCTTTATATTTCTTCAAACTATTGCTAAATAAATGCACATACAGATAGTTTAGATAAATTCAAAGGCATGTATTGTCTTTAGAGTTCATCCCTCGCCTCTTTAGTTTATCTCTTCGGTCTCTCCCTCCCACCCCCACCCCAGTCTCATGACCTTTATCTCTTTCGCTGTCTAAGGAGGTTCCCATCACGCTGTTTACACCACTGCCTCGATCTTTGCAAAGGTAGAGAAAAGACAGCATGTGAAACACGAAACCTGTGAGCCAATTACCTAACTCTGTAGTGTGTCTTAAAAGCTTTGTGTCTTTGGGTTCTGATTCTTCTCAATCCAAGGTGAGGAAACATTAAAATGAATAGAAGACACACGGGGGAATCTGCTGCTGCCTTGGTGCCGGTAAGTACTACACAGTCTGTACTTTGCTCATTAACCTCACTACTATAATTTTACTCCCGGGTGTCGGGGAGGGGGTAGGCATGTGTCCAGACTGTAGGAACTGATCGCAAAGCAGTAGATAGGAACGGCAGTAACCAGGGTTTTGTAGCCGAACTGGAAGCTCTCATTCGCCCCCTCATGGTAAGTCAAGGGAAGACAACTCTCAGCTCAGTCACTTTGGAGCACTGCTTCTGAAGAGTTTAGTCAGCCAGGGCAAACTCACACCCTTAATTTAGTCAAACAAGAGAACAGTCTTACCCCTTGCTCTAACCCCGGGTAAATCCTAACTTCAAGCTCTCGATGAAACCAACACGATTTGCTACTATGGTTTCTAAGAGTCCGAAATTGACCCTGGAGTTTTTTCTCTTCCTAGCAAGGACCGTTTTCCTATCTGCTTTCTCTACTTGAGTATGCCCCCGGAAACTTCTGAATTCAAACTAATGTGAAAGTCAATTTCTGAAGAAAACAGGACTACATAGTATCTACTATCCTAATTTTCATTTAAATCTAGAAAATTAATAGTATATAAAGGGGGGAAAACAAGCGTACATCGATATGGCTTTACAACCTGTAAAAAGCAGGAAGATCGGGATGGCTCAGCGGGTAGGAACACTTGCAAGGAAAGCATGAGATTTCACTTCCATCTACCCAACACAGAGGAAGGACAGAGAAAACTAATCCTGAAAATTACCCTGCGACCTCTGTGTGTTCACTGTAATGCATATGCACCGACACACACACGAACAATAACAATAGATAAAATTTTTAATGACTAAGAATGGCTTTTCATTGAAAACTGTTCAAAAAGTAGACAATAATTGCTAGGTTTTTTTTAATTCTTAAAGCATATTGTGTTACATGGCTATATAAAGATGATTTTGTATTTGAACATACTATGTTTACATTTTATTATATTATCATAAAATATTTATGAAATTATTTGCAGATCGGACTCATGACTTTGCACATGAATGTCATCAACATGCACAGATTTTGAGAGCTTTTAGGTTATCATTCATCTGACATATCTATCTCCAAACTTACCAAAGTAAGCTAGCCATTTATACAATTTAATGTATGCAAGCATTTATTAATAGTTATATAATCGCTTAATGAAAAGAAACTTGTTGAGTCTAGTATCCAGCTGATCTTTATATTGATAGTGAACTTAACATACCTTCACAGTGTGTTTAAGCGTCAGGAGTATATCCAGCCTCTCATCTTGAGAGAGGTCTTTCAGCAGGATACACTTATAGATGCTTTGCAGCTCTCTGGCTCTTATCGTGAATTGTGTGTCCATTTCAATGGTTTTGCCATCAGGTCTTCTCCAGACATTTGGAGCTGAACACTTGAAAATAAAAGTATTGTTGCAGTTATGATTAATTAAAACTAAAAATAACCATTTTGTCCCATCCACTGGAAATCAATCTTCAGTCCCAACTAAAAATATCACGAAGCTTTAAGGAAGATAATCAAAATGAAAGCAGTAGCCCTCTTTTTTTTTTACAAATAATATAAAGACTGAGAAAGAAATTAGGGAGACAACACTCTTTACAATAGCCACAAATAATATAAAATATCTTGGCATAACTCTAACCAAGCAAGTGGAAAACCTGTATGACAAGAACTTCAAAAAAGAAATCTAGGAAGATAACAGAAGATGGAAAGATCTCCCATGTTCATGGACCAGTAGGATTAACATAGTAAAAATGGCCATTTTGCCAAAAGCAATTTACAGATTTAATGCAATTCCCATCAAATTTACAACATAATTGTTCACAGTGTTTGAAAGAACAATTTTCAATTGGAAATTGAAAATTGGAAAAAACAAACAAACAAAAAGGATAGTTAAAACAATCCTGTACAATAAAGCAGTTTCTGGAGGTATTACCATCACTGATTTCAAGCTGTACTACAGAGGAATAATAATAAAAACTTCATGATATTGGTATAGAAACAGATAGGTTGATCAAAGGAATAGAATCAAAGACCCAGAGATAAACCCACATACCTATGGACACTTGATTTTTGACAAAGAAACCAAAACCATACAATGGAAACAAGAAAGCATCTTCAACAAGTGGTGCTGGTTTAACTGGATGTCTACATGTGGAAGAATGCAAATTGATCCATTCTCATCTCTCTGCAGAAAATTCAAGTTCACATGGATCAAAGATCTCAACATAAAACCAGATACACTGAATCTAATAGAGGAGAAAGTGGGGAAGAGCCTTGAATTCATTGGCACATGAGACAATTTCCTGAACAGAACACCAATGGCTCAGGCTCTAAGATTAGCAATTGATAAATGTGACTTCATGAAACTCAAACACTTTCGTGAGGCAAAACATACTGTTGATAGGACAAAATGGCAGCATACAGCATAGAAAAATATCTTCACCAACCCTACATCTGACAGAGGGCGAAAATCAAAAATATATAAAGAACTAGAGAAGTTAGACACCAACAAATCAAATAACTCAAGAAGTGTGATACAGAGCTAATCAGGGAATTCTTGACAGAGGAATCTTGAATGGCCAAGAAACACTTAAAGAAATGTCCAACAACCTTTGTCATCTGAGAAATGCAAATCAAAACATCTCTGAGATCCCATCTTATACCAATCAGAATGGCTAAGATTAAAAACTCAAGGGACAGTACGTGTTGGCTAGGATTTAAACATGACATCCCAGCTAGAGAGAAGGGATCCAAAGGCAGGCAACAGAGTCATAGATAACCCCTGCTCCAGTTGCCATGGGCCCCACACGAAGACCAAGCTGCACATATGTCACCTATTTTCAGGGAGCCTAGGTCCATCCTGTGCATCCTCCTTGGTTGGAGGTTGGGTCTCTGTGAGCCCCTATGGGCCCAGGTTAGTTGATTCTGTAGGTTTTCTTGTGGTGTCCTTGACCTCTCTGGCTCCCCTAATATTTCCCTCACTTCTTCCACAAGACTCCCTGAGCTCTACCCAACACTTGGCTGTGGGTCTCTGCATCTGCCTTCATAAGCTGCTGAGTGAAGCCTCCCAGAGGACAGTTATGCTACAGATCCTGTCTGCAAACATAGCAGAATAACATTTATAGTGTCAGGGGTTGGTTGCTGTTGATTGCTGTTGGTCTTGGTTTGTTAAGTAGTTGTGCGCAAAGAAGAAATAACTAGAATTATTAGATATCCTGACGTCAAAGATCAAACTTGCCCCCAAGGAACATGATGCCCCTAATCAGCAGGATGTAGTCTAAAGATGTCACCCTTTCCCCTCTATCCTTTCTTCTCTCCTATCTAGTGTTAAGGGGTTGAAAGGGTGGAAAAGAGGTGGAGAAGAGTGGAATAGAAAAGAACCCACAAAGCAGTAAAAGTCTAGCTACAGTGAGCATGATGGTACATGTCTATAATCACAACACTTGGGAGGTGAAGATAGGAGGAACAAGACTTCATGGCCAGTTTCTACACTGTGAGTTGGAGACCAGCCCAAGCTACATGAAGACTCTCCCAAAACCACAAGAACTGTATCTGGGCACAGCATACATAGACCATTTTTGGGGTTTGTCATTACTCACTAAACAAGTCAGTACAACAATAAATTATTTGCACAGTATTTATAATGGATTTGGTGTTTACAAAAAAAAAAAAAAAGGCACCTAGAGCTGAGAATGTAGTGTAGAGTGCTTACCTAGAAAGCCTTTGGAAAAGAGCAAGCCTCCCAGGGATATCCACTTAACACAGCATAACAAGATACAATAAGACACGGCACAAACCATCAAATCAAGGCTGGGCTACGCAACCCAGTAGCCACAGACACTGACTAAGTAGGGCTCTTAGAGGCTCACAAACACTGAAGCAGCATAGGTCAGAGCTAGGTCCTCTGCATGTATGTTATGGCTGTTAGCTTGCTGTTTCTGTGGGACTGTTAACAGTGGGAATGTGGGCATCTCTGATTCTTTCATCTGCTCTTGGGAGCCTTTTCTTCCAGGAAGGCTTTTAAGGATGGCCCGCTGTGCTTAGCACTAATCTGTTTCCCCCTATCAAGAGTTTAAGAACAGAGGATCCTGCTAGAAATCCCTCAGGGATAGCTTACTGTTTTGTTTTCTCTTTTACTTTAGAGTACAAAAGAAAAGCTATTCTATTTCTTTGCCTGATTACAGTCCTTCAGAAACAAGCCTGTGTTGATCACAATTACTGTTTTTTCAGATATTGGATGGGTTTCTTTTTTGTGGGCTAATTAGTCATTGCTTTGGGGTTCTTGTATCCTGATTTATGCCGTAATTGCAACCATTTAAATCTTAGATGTGGTTTAATTTTCAATTTAAGTGGAATTCTCTGTGTTTGAGCAAATTATTAGAAATTTGTAGTGATACTACACTGCATTTAGAATGACAGTTTACAAAGAAGATTTTAGTTTTGGCAATTTACTCCTCAATTTGCCTCCATTGTTTGCATGTTAGACGAGAAACGCAAGCATCCCTTACAATTATGTTTGATACTTTTTCAAAACAACAGTGTCATTAAAGTTATAGGCAAAACGAAGGTTGTTTAGAGTTAGTAACTTCTAGTAGAAGCTTCAGAGTCTTAGTTCAAGTTGACTTGGCAAGTGCCGCAGGACTAACACTGGTTTACAATGTCAGCTCAGAAACAGAACAATAGGTAACATTGGTTAGAGAGCTGATAGGCTGAAGAGCTATAAAAATAAAATGGATTAGTAATAAGATACTTTAATTGTTATCATTTAGAAATAATGCAGTTTTACAACCAAAAGAGCACTACACTGAGTATTTTGCTCAACTACAATGCTTGTTTCAAAGCTCATTTTTAAAGATTTAAAGAATAATTAGGATAAATTCCATACTAGACTATCCTTAAGTCTAACTAATATCTTAATCTCCATATGCTAATTTCCACAGCAGGGTTCTATAAAATATAATTTCTTTTCTACCACTTGTAAGGACAATAACTTTTACTCTGCAGGCTGGTAGCTTATTTCATTTGTAATAATCCTTCTAATAACATGTTTCTGAAATGTCTACTTTATCTAACGTATCGAATGTTGGCAGTCGGCACATTGTTTAATTCCACTTCCAAATGAGTGCTTATCCCAATTGCTGGCCTTTATGGCTCTACTGAGTACAAGATACTATAGTAGTGTCTTAGGCTCTTTCAAATGTACACCCAAACCCTTCCAACAGTTTAACTCTGAAGTAAATCTTTACATTTTCCAAGAGATACTCTCTAGTACTCTAGCTGGAACCCATAGCACTGCTCCCATTTGAAATCCTTTTACAGTTATAAACACCCAAACATGCACACGCGTGGGCTCATGTGCATGTGTCTTGTGTCTGGACTTCAGTAACCTGTGGCAGAGGAAATTGGATCTCAACAATGTTATGCTTTCAAATTGTGTTTTCCAAAAAGGTTATAAAAGGTAAAATTCGCATGTAATGCTGTATATTTCACAAGGTCTACAGTGCTTATCTGTTCATCTAACAAATATTTATTGTATCTATTATACATCAGATATACTATACAGTGGGCCCTGCATAAATAAAAGGCTGTCCTGATGTCAAAAGAGCACAAGTCTCGTGGAATATAAAGGTAAGAAAATAACTAATTAAAATAGAGGGTGGGCATGCTTGATGCTTGAGACAGACAGGTAAAGATGAGCTGTCTATCAAGTTCTTAACTCCTAAAAAGAAAGCTATGCCCACCATGAAACTAAGAGAATAAACAGGAGTTAGCCAGATTAAAGAGAACGGAATGATATAATCAGATAATCCTACATATGAAGTTCCAGTTTCCAAGAGCTGGTACAAAGAAGATATATATAAATCTGTTCAGCAAAGCTGTTTTTATCTTTGGCTGTCCTTCTGCCAACACTGATAACTTCATCTTCAAGTACAGGCTTCTTTGATTTCAGGTCTTAAGGGTATTTTTTTCTTTTCTCTCTCTCTCCTCTGATGAGGGAAAACGTCAACTTTGCTTATTTCTCTCCCCCGTTCCTTTTTTCTTTGAATGCTTTTGCTGTAATAAGAGACGTACAACAGTCATGGTCTTAAATGGCTTCAGAAATAGAAGCGGAATAAATTCCACTTAGCTGCCAGCAAACGAGCCAGCAGAGGCTGTGGGGCAGAGCAACTGAAGGACAGCAGGACAGACTGGAAGGTGGGGAGATGACAAAGGCTTCCAGAGCAGCAGGCCTCCCCAGGAGGAGACAAAATGGCCACACTGGGAGAATAGCCTTTTCTTCCTCTTGAATTAAGTCTCAGGTCTCCAAGGGTACAAATTAAGCACAAAGTTAAACGCCCCCCCAAAAGCCACTGGGTAGTGATCAACTTTTCTTTTATACAGCAAAAGGGTTTTATTCATCCACATTGACACCCTGTTAAATGCATGGCTCAGAGAGAAAGAGAGAGAAAGGGAAAGGGAGAGAGAGAGGGAGAGAGAGAGGGAGAGG
>NW_021604592.1:4321736-4332928 GCF_004785775.1 Grammomys surdaster
AGAGAGAGAGAGAGAGAGAGAGAGAGAGAGAGAGAGAGAGAGAGATGCATTTTCTATCCCATTACCTGTTGGCCACCTGAGCATTGAGAAAAAGCATTTACATGGCACTGCTCACATCAGTTGCAGGTTTCTTTAAGCTTGTGACTGTGTGAGAAATAATGTATGGAAAAAAAAAAAGAAGGGGGATGAACAGCCTCAACTCTAGGAATGATCTCTTGCAGAAATGCAAATGATCTCTTCATACAGTTTGTGAAAATGCACCCAAGACATTAAGACCAGAAGGCAATTAGTGACCTTTCATTTAGATGTCATGACCTGAATTCCCTTATGTCTGTGTATCTGTCAGTTCTTAGTGCCTAGTAACCTGTAGAAGTCAGTGTTCTATCTGGTAAATTACAAGTTAATGTTTTTAAAAACCCTCAGAGTGAATATTTTTTTTTACTTTGAATTGGAACTGTAGGGATCATTTGTTCAATTTCTCGATCACACCAACAAAAGCATCTCCATCACTATCTGGAGAAATCATATATTAAGCAAAAGATTCTTTTAAAAATGTGGTTTCAATAGATCCCACAGTTGTCGTAGTAAAGGAGTTTAAACTTGAACTAAACAAAGACCTTTATTCTTTCAAGTTATTTCTAAACGATAAGAAAGTAAAATGTTGCTTTAAGTATCTGTCTACTTTACTGTGCTGTTGATGATAAACGTAGTTCAGATCATGGCTTTGACCTTGGCTGTGACCTCGGCTGACTTCTGGGATTAACTATAAACTGTTTTATCAGCAATCAAGAGTCCTGTACAACAGTGCGTTGCTTCAACATTTTATGAAATGAGTTGCGACTCCTTGATGTTAGTGACAACAGAAGCATGCGAATGGACAGGATGGACAGACACGGAGACCATACCTAGCATAAGTATTTCCTACTGAAGCCTGCATCATTCACTTAGATACTTAGTACAACATCATATACAAAAGCATACTTTAGATGTCCTGTATTAGAGTGAGGTTAAGGTTGTCAATTTGACTGGTTCAGAACATAAGAACACAAAATCAGTTGTTGCTCTGCTTTTCTCTGACCTTACAACCTTACACACACATACACACACAGCACACACAGGCACTTTGCATTTAATGTTTTTCTTTCTTTCTTTCTTTCTTTCTTTCTTTCTTTCTTTCTTTCTTTCTTTCTTTCTTTCTTTCTTGTTTGGTTTTTGGTTTTTGGTTTTTTCGAGACAGGGTTTCTCTGTGTAGCCCTGGCTGTCCTGGAACTCACTCTGTAGACCAGGCTGGCCTCGAGCTCAGAAATCCACCTACCTCTGCCTCCCAAGTGCTGGGATTAAAGGCGTGCGCCACCACTGCCTGGCCATGTTTTATTTTCTTAATAGTAAAGTCAAATGAACACCCTCCCTGCCTTCCAGTTGTCTCCTCAGTCTACTTCCAAGGACAACATACAAAATCTACCTTCATTTCCTCGGCTTTCCCAGTATGCCCTGGTTACAGAGCAGTCTCAGCTTTCCAAGTATGCCCTTGTCACAGAGCAGACCTCTGTACATTCAGAGTCCTTCAAGGCCTTGGCTTCCACTCTTTATGAAGTATTTAGAATTCAAAACCATATCTTCCTCATAGAAATCCCTTTTAACAATATGTCACCATCTTATCCTTATTTTGGATGAGATTCATACAAGAATTTTCTTAGCATGCCATACTTCATGAGGAAGGATGATAATATCAGTTGACTCTAGAGTCAGTTTCATATCCCAGCTTTGATCCACTGATGGACTCTGCACATATATAATTTCAAAAATTGCTTAGAGGCATGTAAAATTCCAGGTCCTAGTCATAAAGCAGATGCAAGATAATCACCTTGTTGGAACTGTAAATTTAATTCAAAATATGATTGTGAAAAATATTGTCCTAGTCATTGCTCTATTGCTGTGAAGAGATACTGTGAGCAAGGTAACTCTTATAAAAGCAAGCATTTAATTGTGGGGTTGCTTACAGTTTCAGAGGTTTTAGTCCATCATCATCATGGTGGGCAGTGTGGCAGCAGGAAGGAATGGAAGGTTCACTCTGGAAAAGTATCTGAGAGCTGTATGTCCTGATTTTCAAGCAGAGAGGCAGAGAGACTAGGCCTAGCATTGGCTTTTTGAAACCCAAACCTCACTCTCCCATGACACACTTTCTCCAACAAGGTCACACCTCCTAATCCTTCTAATCCGATTAAAGAGTTCTACTCCCTGATGAGTAACCTTTCAAATATATGAACATACGGGGTCATTGTTATCCAAACTACAGCAAATATGTCTTTTCTAGAATGATAATATTTGAGAATTTTAACAATGGTAGTAACATGACTTGTTCTATATCTGGAATATCAAGTCCACATCACTATTGTCTGTTCATATTTTCCTGTCTTCCTCCATAAACATGCATTGATAATCTTTGTAAGAAATGTATAAGGGTATGAGAACATAGAGATAAAACATATCTCTCACCTTAAGAATATCATGATTGGCCAGATGTGTGTGCTCCACAAACAGAGGCTATTGGATGTCTGTGACTTTGAGGTCAGCCTGGTCTACATAGTGAAGTACAAGGCCATCCCAAGGCTACATAGTAAGACCCTGTCTTAAAAGAAAAATCTTGAAAGGCTATCACAAGCTACAAATTTTGAAGGACTATCCCAACCTATTTATTAAGTAAATAAAATATTAAATACAAAACGTGTGTGTGTGTGTGTGTGTGTGTGTGAAAGGTTGTAATAATAATATTATGATATATTACATACAATAAAATTAGGGTATGATACCCTTTCAAGATTCTTCTTTTGAGACATCGTCTTAATATGTAGCCATGGTTGGCCCGCACCTCATTGTGTAGACCAGGTTACATTAGATACAATAATAAATAACTACTACATATAAAGTCAGAGAAGAGAGTGAGTCCCATAAGAGCAATAAGCACAATCTCAAGAAAGGGGGGTATCAACCCTTCCTCCCTGGAAGAAGGAGAACATTCATGCTTGTTTGAAGGAGAAAGTATCTGATAACTAAGAGAAGTTGGAAAGGAGAAGTCCTGAAGAAGACAAGTTTCATGTAAGGATGGATGAGTGCTATCTGTCTTTCTTGTCCATTGGTACCTCCATCTCTTACAAACACCCTGGATGCACCAGGTACATGCCTGATGCAAAAGCATCACACAGAAGTGAGTCAGATGCAAAAGTGTCAAAAGTACCTGGTCTTTATGGAGACAAGCAACTGAGCCTGATTGGAGCAAAGTAGATGTAGTAGACAAAAAGGATGATGATGGGACAACAGTGGGACAAGGGGGCTACACAAACAGGAGGTGATTAAATCATGGTCCCACAGCGAAGTACAGAGGGCCAGGATCTAGGTGTGCCTAGGAAGGTCTTCCCAGTAGTCAATTAGGTGATGGAACAGAACTTAAGAATTTCGAAATAATGGCCTCATGTGGAAATAAAACTATCCAGATGAGGAGGATATCCAGATTCACTTAAATTTTGCTATGTGTTATGAATCATAATGCAAATACCTGTGTTTTACAATGATCTTGGGTGACTCCAGTGAAAAGGTTGTTCAACCTCCAAAGGGGTCACGAAGCACAGGTTGACAACTGCTGAGCTAGAGCAAGTGAATAGATGAGGTACTCACAGACAGAGGTTACAGGAGTGCTACAGAACTGGATTCATATAGGGGTAAAGGTGAGTTCAGGTTACCACATCACCCTGAGGTGTATGCCTGAGATCTCCGAAGGGCAGAAGACAGTAGGAATTGAATGGATGATTTTGAAGTTCCTAAGGGTCTATTCTAGAACCAGAACTTAAATTAAAGCCAGTTATGATCTGAAGTCACATGAAATAGTGCCCAAATGAGACGACTGAACATTTAAAGGAATAAACAATGTAGTTTTAAGTAATGTTCTAAGATAACAAGAGTCACAGAAGTAGAATTGCAACCAGCAAGTGTCGTAGAAAACTGTATCCTTTTCTTCTTCTGGATGGATGGATAGATGGATGGATGGATGGATGGATGGATGGATGGATGGATGGTTGGATGGATGGATTAGCTTTTAGTTATCTGGAAATATCAGGTTTATAAAAGGAAATTTGTTACTGTGGAAACAGGCTTTAATAGTAATAGCCAATTTGACCGCAAAAGGGTAATTAATTTAGTTTTCCCCTTAATTGCACATTTTCTTGCTTTTCAGTAATTATATAGCCATTGGTCAGAAGTGTCCAGTCAACTAGTGCTGTGGTGAGCCAAAGCATAAACATAGGTCTCCAGCTAACTACCAAGGTGGTGATCACTGGGTACCCCAGACCCAGACATTCTGGGACTTTACTATTTTGTACCATATCAGAATGTAAAACTCTCCAAATTCAAATAATCACTCCTTTTCACCCATAAACCAAATCCCGTTAGTCAGGAACAAGAGACTCTCATGTTCTCTATTGGTCTTTATTTGAGGGTACAGTTTGAGTAGTTAGCTGTATTAAAAGAGCTAATATATAGGATTTAAAGAAATATCCAAATGTTAAAATTTTAATGGAAGTTCTTAAGGTATAGGTCTCCTTTAGTTTATTATTCCACATGGTTAAATTCAAACTACATTCATGTTAACATAACTTCACTAACCTTATCCAGAAAAGCTTGTATAGCTGCATCCTGCTTCTCCATACGAGCAACATATCTATGTCTCCCGATGGAAGCAATTATCTGTGTCTCTTTTTCCAAAAGTTCACACAGAGCAGCCTTTCTTTCAGCTTCACTTGAATATTGGTCAACTTGTGTAACTTCTTCTTGCCGCCAAACTAGAGAAATAACATGAAAGGTTGTTGAGTTGTCAAAGTATGCAGCTTTTTTTTCCAACAAGAGATTTATTTTTATTTTTTGATTATGGCTATGTGGGGATGAGCACGTGAGTATAGATGCCCTCGGAGGCCAGATGGTCCAATATCTCTCGAGCTGGAGCTACCGGTGATTATAAGCCACCTTATGTGATTCCTAGAAATCAAATGAAGATCCTTGCTCTCCAACACTCAAACTAAAATAATTTATAAAAGTTGTAACTCCAGAGCATTACATATTCCTAACAGTTTTGCATCTTCCACAACCAATGTTCTTCTATTTATTTTTGCAACTTCTACAAATCTGAAGACGTCCTTTGACTTCCTCTACTCTGTCTGCCCTTTCTCTATTAGCTCTTATTCCATCTCAGTATATGCCTCTCTAAGAACTCAAAAAAGTAGCTTTATACAGAACAGTTTATATTACTTACCACATGTATTGTATCACATTCTATTTCTCACAAAACCTCAAACCACGTCACCGAATTTTATAGAGTAACTGCATTTACTCTTTAGTCAAACCAGTGCCTTATGCTATGGTACACTTTTAAGGTATTTTAAAGCACTGGTCCCTATAAATAATGATGTTGCATGACTATATCTCAAGATTGTATCATAAAATCCCCCCCAAAAAACCAATTTGTAAACTCATTCTATCTAAATACTACATCATACTGCAAACTTAAATCAAGATTTCTAGATGCAGATATGTTTTTCATAAGAGTACTAGTCAAATCCTTATGTAAACTAAATAAGGGGAAGAAGATTCTTTTTCATTTCACATTTCAAAAATGTCAAGCTTACACTGACAGAAGCATGGGATAGGAAAATACCTTAGAAATTAAATTGCTCAGTCCTACATTTGATCACGTACCCTCCTCTCAGTGACTTGGACAGCAATAATTTGCCTGCCACAGAACCAATTTTGTGAGCTACATGCCATCCCTTTGGGTGACTGAAGGTTGTGTCATGTCTCTCTTACATTTTCCCTTCTTGAGACACAAACACTTTCATTTTTAAATTGTACATTATGTGCCATAATTTCTTCTCACATCTTGGTCAAACTTTCCCTGTTTCTTACCACACCACTCAAAATACACTGTCAAATTTCTGTCAAGACAGAAGCATCTGTGCAGCCTTCCACACATTCTCCTGACTGAAGTGACAAGACATTCAAATGGGCAAGAAGGGTAGAGATGTAAAGCAAGAATAGAAATAAGAATTTGATATGTCGATGGCATGCAGAATTCCCAGAAGACATAGGAAGATTTATTTGGGTCAATAAATTGAAAGTAAACTGTCCCCAGAATCTGCCAGCACTGTTGCAAGGACTACAGCAGTGTCATCTCACAAAGTGGGTCTTGTAGAGGGAGGTGGTAAAACTTAATTTACATGAATGAAAGCAAGAGAAAAGGGTGGACTTGGAAGCGTTTGATACTGACCATATCTTAAAAACCAATGTCAGATGTTTTAAATTACAGTTGAAAACAATGATAACTGTGTTGGTTTTTATAGGAACAAGAAAAGAAGAAAGAAAAACAGAAAATAATGAGTAATAAGTTATGTTTAAATATGATATAATTATATGTACATATTTCTGTTGGAGATTAAAGAAAATAGCCTTGTAGATGTCTCCTAATTATTTTTATTTATGTGCACATATGTCTGTCTGTCTTGTGTGTATGCCACATGTACCCAGAAAGTCCAGAAGAGGATGACAAATGCCTGAGATCTGGACTTGCAGGTGGTTGTGGACCAGCCAACATAGGTGCCCAGAACCAAATTCAAGTCCTGTAGGAAACGAGCAGGCACCCTTCACCACTAAGCCACCTTTCCAATATCCAAAATAGAGGAATCTTGTATCGTTACAACAGCATGATACTTTCAGCAGGCACACTTGAAACAAAATGACAACAAAATTGAAACATGGAAAGTTGGCCAGGATAAACAACATGAAATCAGAATATTTAACATTCATATAAGAAACAAGAGGGAAAACCTCAGGATCCAGTGCCTGACATAAAAGATCATTTTATGCACTGAATGTTGTGAATATTTATATCACAAGTCATGTGATCATGTTCCATCCATCCCCGTGAAGGGAAACTACCAGTTACAAACACAGCTATAGTAAATATATGTTACAGTATAGAAAGTAAGACAAAATACAATTGGTTTATTTATAAGCACTTCACACATAGAATCTTGTTGAATCTCCTGACAAGCCAATGAAGCATATGCTATCATCTCTTGTCTTGGTAAAAGGGAAACTGAGGTAAAGAGTGCTATGTAACGTGCCCAAGCACACATAGCTGAAGAGTGGGCCAGGACCCAAACTCAGGCAGCCTAGGTGTGTGGGATACAGTCTTCCCTCAAAACCCACGATATCTTTTCCTTTGAACATGCAGCTTACCAGTTGACTTACAACAAAGAGCTCACTTCAGTGGTCAGCCAAGTCTTTCCCTCTGTATGGAAACAGCGTGTGATACAGTATGGGGATGATACTCTTAAGGAAGCTCCCAAAATACAGTCTGCTCAGACAATCAAACCTATTCTTTCTCTGAAATTTAAAAAGCCGTTTCTTTTATATGGTTATTGTGGCTACCAATATCCTGTCACTTCTTTGTTGATGAAAAATACTCACCAATGTGTCTGTAGTTATTAGGTAAACATAACTCTGTAAGACTCTATGGTGCATAAAGTGAAATGTCCTTACTTTGTTCTTCAAGGAATTAATACATGTCCTAGTCTTTAATTGGATGGATGATTAAAAAAAAAAAATCCAGTAGAACAGGGTTTCTGCTTCTCTTGCCTTTATTATCATCTAATGATCAGCATTTTACACCATTGGATTTTAGAGTTTGTTTGAATAGATATCTCTTGACAGAAGAGTCTATGTCTTGTCCTATAGACATAATCCAAGCATAAGTACTCCCCTACTGTTGCGTTATAGGCATGGTTACTCTCTTACAAGGTTGAAGGAATATTTCAAAGTGTATTTCATTTATATGAACTTACATAGTTAGAAAGCATTTGCTTTTTTTTTTAAAGCTTCAGATTGACTTTAATACTCAGTAGGAATTATAAAATAAACACCTTAAAACTTGAGTGTGGTTTTGGCCTTCCAAAAGGAAGTTCTGATACTGTGTTTTACAGTTTTATCAGGATATTTCCTTGTCCTCTCATATTTCGAGTTGAAACCACCCAAATCGGGTCAAGGTTTGCTAGTCCAGCTCGTTGTAGGGATCCACTCTGTTGTTTATCAGGGATACATTATTCAAACACTGTTCAGCTTAAATCTATCCAGCAAGAGGATTTTGGAATGAAAAGAAAATGTCTTCAGCAAAAGGATTGTAAATTTGAGAGCTAAATTATATTGTGAAAGCCCAGGAAATCTACGATGGATGAGTTTGTTATTTAAAAGTAGCTTTACTAGCCAGAATAACTTTAAGAAATATGACAAACCCCATATACCAAAAGTCAGTTGATGAACAAAGGGAAATTGTTTTCTTGTAGAAATAATAACTGAGAATATTTATCACACAGAATTACAAAATTTCTCCCAGAAAGCAAATAAAAGCTGACTGGTATTAGGAAGCCTATTTTATTTCCTAGCTTCACATTAAAATATCCAGAGCCTAATTAAGTCTAGATCATGCAGTTATTAGTCAAACTAGTCTGGAAAAGTGAAATATATATTATTTTTACATGTTAATACTTAAGATGTGTTAAAATCTGGAAATATGTATGTATATTCAGACACATTTCCACATAGTATCATATAAATTTTCATGTTTTTGTTGACTTATTGCTATGACATTTGAAATGAAAGTTGTCTATTGAGCTAATTAGAAATGAAAACAATGAGTCTGAACAGAGACTGAAGGAAAGGCCATCCAGAGACCACCCCACCTAGGGATCCATCCCATCTGCAGACACCAAACCCAGACACTGCTGACAGGAGCGTAGTATAGTTGTCCTCCGAAGAGGTTCTACCAGCGCCTGACCAATATAGATTTGGATGCTCACAGCCAACCATCAGACTGAGCACAGGGACCCAAATGGAAGAGCTAGGGGAAGGACTGAAGGAGCTGAAGGGAATTGCAATCCCATAGGGAGAACAATATCAACTGACTAGACCACCTAGAGTCCCAGGGACTAAACCACCAACCAAAGAGTATACATGGAGGGATCCATGGCTCCAGATACATATGTAGCAGGGGATGGCCTTATTTGACATCAATGGGAGAGGAGGTCCTGTGGAGGCTTGATGCCCCAGTGTAAGCAGATGCTACAGTGGTGAGGCAGGAGTGGGTGAGTGGGTGGAGGAGCATCCTCATAGAGGCAAAGAGGAGGGAGTGGAATGGGCAGTTGTGGAGGGGTAACAGGGAAGGGCCATATCATTTGAAATGTAAATAAATAAATTGATTAATTAAACTAAAAAAAGGTCTATATTACATGGTAAAATACATCCATACAATGTGTCAACCATCGAAGAGTAGTAGAAAGTCACAGGGCAGAGCCTTCTGAACTATATACCAATGTGGGAAGTGTGGAAATCAAAAGGGAATCTTCCCCTTTCATATGACATGTGCTCCCTGGAGATGATAATGAAAACAATCTGGAACACTGAAATGCTGTGCTAGTTTTCTGGGGCTGACACAACAAAGCACACACAGAGCTTCATGTGTTAAACAACAAAATTCCATTTCCCCAACAGTTCTGGAGACCATGGGTCTAAGGTTAAAATTCTGGCATCCTTCCTTGCTCCTGAAGCCTCTCTTCTGGTGGCCATATTTTCCTAATGCTCTGCCCTATATTCTACCAATGTATTAATCAAATATTTTATAGGTACACCAATCTTTATTGTGTTAAGGCATGCTTATATATCCATTTTTCTTTATTGATCCTTTTTTTTTAAAAAGCAGCAAATAAACCCACACTTGAGGTACAAAGAATTCAGATGTCAACATCAGAATTTGGGGGGAACGCAATTTTAACTTATAAGGAAGACAGTAACTATAAATAATTTTGAGGAAAAACATATCAAAGAAACTGGTCAATTGGACTTGGATGGTTGGCTAATTGGAAATAATAAAGTTGATTTGTCCCTTAAGTTTATATCCTTGGACAAGTTAGGATGTCTATCTATATTCACTCTGAAACATCTTATTTAAACTTGCAACCTCTAAGAAAGAAATCTCAGGGGCTGCAATAGTTTATCTCCCGTGGCAATTTACATACATCTGTATTTTAAAATTCTTATCATAAACTGGAAGGTCAAATGGCCTGGAAAGGGGCAATATACACCTGACAAGACTGTCAAATGAGGAGCTAGAAAGCAAAAGGGATAAAAGTAGCAGATAAAGGTGGGCAAATTTAAACACACAACAGTAAACAGGTGAACATGTAAATTAAATGGACCTTTAAAATAAGGATAAATACAGAAGAAATAGTAAGAAATAATAATGATTTTATACATATATATATATATATATATATATATATATATGAGATTGTCTCAATAACACATTAAATGTAAATTTTTATCCAAACATCTCAATGAAAAGGTACAGGTTATCTCATTAGGTTTTAAAGATAATATCAAACGAAGACACAAAGATCAAAAAGTCACAGAATATAAAAAGGAATATTATGCTACGATGATCTAAAGAAAACTGGTCTGGGCATAGATGTGTACACTTGGAATCTTGACGTGGGCAGGAGGATCACAAGTTCTAAGGTAGCTTACATTACAAAGTGAGAGAATCTGAGCAGAATACATATTCTTATCTGGTACCACAGAAAAATTTTCAAAATGATGTCTATGTTATACTAAAACAAGCCTAAATAAATTCCAGGACTCAAATGATGTGGAAGCATATTCCACAACAAAATTAGAAATCAGTAACAAAGATGGATGAAAAAAGATGGAAACAGTCTACTTTTAAATAATCTGTAGGTCAAAAACAAATTACAAAAGCAATCACAAAGTATTCTGAAAAGAAGAAAATCAAACTGGACATATTGTAAGCTTGTGATATAGCTAATGCAGCTAGTGTCCTGAAGGGCATTTATACTATCAGACTCCTCTATCCGAAATGAATCCAGGTCCCAGAACATGGCCATCATATGGTGAGAACATGATGAGGAAACAGCAGTGAAATAAGCCGAAAGAAAGCAGAATCGAGGAGGTGATAATAAAAGATGCAACAAAAAAATAATAAAAGCAAAAGAAATGTAAGAGAGAGAAATCAATTAAAAAGTAATAAAACTGCCCTTCCGCCCCTGCCTGGTCCTCTGGGCTGGAGCAGACACAGAGTC
>NW_021604592.1:4332938-4333138 GCF_004785775.1 Grammomys surdaster
GGGAGCCAGGGACATCCAGGGCACAGCAGCTACCCAAACCCCGCCCCTCCGGAATTCCACTTCCCTTCCGCCCCTGCCTGGTCCTCTGGGCTGGAGCAGACACAGAGTCAGTCTGCTCCTGTCCTGTTGAGAAACTGAAACCTGAGTCATCCAGGAGCCACTGCACTCAGAGCAGCTGAAACTGAATCCTGAGTCATCGA
>NW_021604592.1:4333148-4343327 GCF_004785775.1 Grammomys surdaster
GGGGGGGTGTAGATAGAGGTTACATCCACAGAGAAGAAGGAGGAGGGGCGAGGGGATTGGGGGTTCCGAGGGGGTGGTGGGGGATGGGGTAAGGGGACAACATAGGAAATGTAAATAAATCATCCAATAAAAAAATAAAAATAAAAAAAAAAGAAAAGTAATAAAATTGATAAATCCATAGCCCAGTTATTCAGGAAACAAAGAGTAAAGATAGAGTTACCGGTATTAGGAGTTTGGAGAGATATTATTACAGCTCCAACAAACAGCAAAAGGATAACATGGAAAACTGCTAATATCTTTATGCTAATATATTCATAAATATACATGAAATAAACAAGTTACTTAAATTACGCAAGCTAACAGAGCTCAGTTCATAACAAATATATACTATGATTAGGATTATATCTATCAAAGCATAGTTCATAACAAATATATACCATCTATAGCATTATATCCATCAAAGACATTACATGTAGACTCTCAAGCTTTCCAACAAAGAAAACTCAAACCCTCAGTACTCCCATTGGTAACTTAGGAACATTTTTTAAAAACAAGATGCTAACTTTATACTAAGTTGAAAAACTGAAGAGAAAAGAATATAGCATTACCCAGACATAGAAACGAAATAATAGCATAATAATAAAACTAGGAAATAAAATCTACAGACCAATATCTTATAGGAAACAACATAAAAGTCCTAACCAAATTTCAAAAATATAAAAAAATGTAATGCATCATGTATTTATGCATTATTAATAAATGGTTCACCACAAAAATGTAGGGTTGGGTTGGTTTAATGCATGAAAAGAAAATCAGGCTGGGCAGTGGTGGCACACACCTTTAATCTCAGCACTTGGGAGGCAGAGGCAGGTCGATTTCTGAGTTTGAGGCCAGCCTGGTCTACAGAGTGAGTTCCAGGACAGCCAGGGCTACACAGAGAATCCCTATCTCGAAAAACCAAAAGAGAAAGGAAGGAAGGAAGGAAGGAAGGAAGGAAGGAAGGAAGGAAGGAAGGAAGGAAGGAAATCAGTTGATGTAAATCGCTGTAGTGAGGACCATGAAACAACTGTGAGATTGTTGAACACTGAAAAGGCCAGTAACAAAAATGCAGCATTCATCTCTCCCCCTGAGGAAAAAAATCTTCTCAGACATTATAGTAAGGAATATCTTCAGTCCAATGAAGGACCTCACTGAACACTGTGACATGGTAAAATAATGCCCATTGTGGAAAAGTGCATTTATTCTGCCTAGCGTTACACTGATGTGAATCATCCCAAATTCAAACTCCTAGCAGACTCTTTAAAAAAATTTACAAACTCATTCTAAACATTACTTTTTTAAGCAAAAGATTTAGCATAGTCAAACCTACTTTGAAAAGCACCAAAGAAGAATAATAGCCAGTTTCAAGAATCATAAAACCACAGCAACTAGACTGTGATATTGGTGTACAGATTAACAAATGGTTCAATGGAACAGGATCAAGATCCAGGATATTTCCAGACAGAGCCACAAGTAGGCAGTTAACTGATTTCTGATAAAGAAGAAAAAGCAAATCATGTCATTGGAGAATAGGTTATTCAGGGGGAAAAAAAAGATAAAAAGCAAATTGTGTTGAAACAAATTGAATTCGACACATGCAAATAAACGGAAAAACCAGTTTTCAAGGATTAGGAAGTATGCTTTCTTCTCATTGTTACCCACATTGCAAGTCCTAACTAGCTTAGACAGTAAAACTTTTAAACTCCCTAAGGGAAACAACCACCTTTATCCACAGGTAACATGTTCCCAATTGTCTATGTAAAAAGTAAGAAAGTATTCAAAGTTAATTTGTAAGTGTATTTAGCAAAATCTGAGGATATAAATTAATGTATATAGGTCAATTGTGTTCCTATATAGCAAAAACAAACACCTGGAGCTTTATTTAAGATTTCATTTTCCAGTGCTGGAAATTTAACCCAGACAAGCACTCTGCCACTAATCTACAACCTTACTCCTGGAATTTCTTTAAATAAAACCAAAACAATTAAGTATCAGGAAAAAGTTAATAAAATACGAGAAGGATTTGTATGTTGAAAGGCAAAAACACTGATAAAAGAAATCAAAAAAGATCGAAACAAATGGAAAGACACACAATGCGCACAGGCTCAATACTGTTAAGATACTGGTTATCCCAGTGTATCTATACATTAAAGACAACTTCATTCAAACTCCCAGCCAAGTTTTTTTTTTTAACATAATAAAGCTGACTGTAAAACATGAATATAAATACAGAAACCAGAATGGACAGAAGAACGACAGGAAGACTTTTATCACTCAGTTTCAAGACCAACTATAAAGACACAGAATCACAAAACTGTAATGTCAGTGAAAGAGAAAGACAGAGATGGAATAATCACATACAGTCAAGTGACTATTTACGGCTGTGGCTGGAGTGTGTGTGTGTGTGTGTGTGTGTGTGTGTGCCCCAAAACTCACAAGTGAACTTTTCTCCTCAAGGCATTGGTCTTAATTTGGGTTTTCAGGAAATGACTAGGTAATGAATCTCTCACTAATTAGATGAAGTCCTTATGAATCGGGCCTAAAGATGCAATGCATCTTTGAATGTGTTTTGTTCATAAGCTCCACAGCCTATAGTATTTGACTTTTAGGAGCCGACAAAGAGTAAGGTATTGATAAAGACATGAGGACAAGGCTGTGTTTTCAACAAATATAGAGAGAACAAGCGGATGCTCGAGACCAAAACATTTAAAAATTAACTTCAACTTGCCTGAGGTATAACTCATATATTGAATTATATATCTAAACGTAAAACATAAAACTGTAACATTCCAGAAGAAAACATAGAAGCCATGTAACCCCAAGTTTACATAATATTTAGATAGAACACTAAGTACATGATCTATATAAAAACAATTGATAAATTGAGCTGTATCAAAGGTAAAGACTTTCACTCTAGCAAAGACACCAGTAGAAGAATGAAAGACAAGCTGTTACGAAATGCCTACTCACCCGGGTATAAAGACAACGACAGACCAAAGGAATTAACTTCTCCAAGCACAATCTAGGGGACCAGTTAGTTATCACAGTTACCTATAGTCTGAGTGACTTGAGCAGCTAGTTGCATCACCAAAAAGACCTAGCACCCTGAGTGATGACTCCCGGAGACTGGAGGTTCCCTGCACAGATGGGAAGTATGATACACTAGAGGAATTTCCTCCTCTCTGCACTGACACATGATTATCACACACTGCTTATACAGCTTCAGGGAGGAACTGCAGGAATGTAAGCTCCTGGTGAGTTTTGTGAGCTTCCTGAGCCCGCTCCCTATGGTAGCAGGATTGTTTTGATCCAGAGGAAACAAGAGGTCAAAGGTGTGAAGGACAGGACCCACAGAGGAGGTTTGGAGAAAGGGTAGATGCCTCTGGAGCTCTTCTCTCCTAACCTATCATCTTCAGGCTGTTTCTCTTTGCCCAGTGTTTAGGAGAATGTGCATTCTTGCTTAGCTGAGTAGAGCCCTTCTTCTTCCAACCTGACACGTGATTCCTGCTTACTATCCTGGAGCCCTTTAGCTAAACCTCCCCATTCTTCAAGTCTACTGGCCCAGAGAGAGATGCCTAAACTCCAGGTAAACTGCTTCTAAGGTTGTTGGCAGTTTTTGTTGACCCTCTTACTGACAAAATCCCATTATTTCTCCAATTGACCCATTGAACAAGACAAGAGAGGACTCTCTCCTGTGTGGTTTCATAGACAAATGGTGGGCTTCTGCTCAAAATATCCTGGGAGTCGTATACAAGTGATGTTCTCTTCCAAATCCCTAGCATCCTGCATCACATGCAGTCAGACACCAGTCTTCCAGGACAAGGGTTACCACCAAGTCCTCTGTGTTCTTCAAACCAAAGGAGCTTATTTCAAAGACCCCCTCCCCCAGAGGGATCCCTTGAAGTACCTCTCACAATCCTCTTGGAAACTACTTCAAAGTAATGATGCGCTTTTAAGAAATAAAAAAAAAAAAACACTTTTACTAGCTTCGTCTTATCTTTCCTTCTTATTTATTTCTTTGATCTTATTGAGTGGTCCATGGGCCAAGGATTAGTTCTCAATTTATTTCTTCCATAAAATACTTATGCGGGGGATAGAATGTCTTACACTGACTCTGGTATCCAGATATCCAACCTCTTGGACGCAAGTGAAAAATAAATCAGGGCGATAGTGTTGTCTAGCCTCCAGAAGGAGCACAGTGAAGAAGAAGACAGACATGCCTGAGGTTATATCGGATGGTGGAGTAATTAAAGTTTATACTTTTCTTTGAAAGTACAAACTGGTGTGACTTTAGAAGGCTGTCTATCAGCCCACTAAAGCTGAAAACTGCATGTCTTGTGAACTACTCTCCGCTCCTAGGTTTTATGCCCTAGAGAAATGCACACTTGTTTTCATCAACAAAGGCCACTACTTATATTTTGAAAAACAGAGCCTGGGCACAAATCCACAGTGAAATTGATAAAAATAATTGTGACCCTTTTCTGCAGTGGCACACTCCATAGAAATGAGGATGAAATCTCGAATCACATATGATAACACAGACAGGACTCACACTATAATATTGAAGTTTAAAAGACAGACATAAACATTCATTCTGAATAATTCTACTTATATAAAAACTGAAAAGACACAAGACAAACCCTGGTACTCCAGGCCCTCCTTAAAAGACTGATACTCAGGGACTAAGAGTTTGACCGTGCTCCACTGAGTATACGGGTAACACAAATTGCACTTATTCTGACTGGAGGGGTGTCCTTCTTCTTTGGGTGGGCTACAAGGGTGGGGGCAGACCTGGGAGGGAAATGAGTGTAATCAGAGTGCATTATATAAAATTCCAAAATAATCAATAAAAGTATTATGTTAAAAAAAAGAATACAAGTAGTCAAACCAATGTTCTTTAGCTGTTGTCATTCATGGAAATTCAAGTTCATGAAAATCAGCCCTACCACCCTGCTATAGAAAGGACACAAACATTAAATATCAGCTGGAGACAATCTTGTCTGATGTATATTAAATGAGAATGTTCATCGTCTTAAATAACTATCGTTTGGCTTTTATTTCTGAGGAAAAACTGTCTTTATAAAGAAAATGTATGAAATGCCATTCAAAGCATGCAACTGCCACTATGAGTCACAAGAGGGCAGCAGTTACAAGGCACAGTTAGGGAAATGGCATAAAAAACTTGCATGGCAAGAAATACTAATCATGTAGACAGATATTGAGAAACAATTCTCACAATTTGTTTAATCATTCTAAATCTTTTCATTCATAATTCTAAGGTGTAAAAATGGCATAAATAGCCTATGTAAAAAAATTCTATTTATTTTCATTTTTTTCTATATATTTCTTGAATAGTCATATATAAAACACAGGTTAAGATTAGTCACTACGGAAGGGGTCACATATTTATTTCCATAAATGTTATATTCTGTGTTTTTCACTTTACTGAATAAGATTTAACTGAAATTGTGTATTCTATTCAGAGTTATGGAAACTGAAGTTTACAAGTGAGTGATTCATACTACCTAACACTATCAACAAGGCAGAATTTGGTATTTTCTGATCGTTTTCACAAGTGTCCATCAACATGACATAATAACAGTGACATCTTTGGCTAACTCATATATGTTTTGAAACATCATTCTCATAAAGTCCTGTGAAACTAGAACATTAGTTTTATGATTATAGGATTTTTTAAAAACCTGGCTACCAATCTTCTCTACTGGATCATCATTGACCCTTGGGCTGGAGTAATGGCTCAGCAGTTAAAAGCACTGACAGCTCTTCCAGAGGTCCTGAGTTCAATTCTTAACAACCACATGGTGGCTCACAACCATCTGTAATAGGATCTGATGGCTTCTTCTGATGTGTCTAAAGACAGCTACAATGTGCTCATATGCATAAAATAAATAAATCTCAAGAAAATGATCCTCATCCAGCAGGTAGTAACCACAAAAGCAGATAAGAGTAACTACTACACCCATCCACGAAGCCCCTCTTACATGAGATGGGGACCATCACAGAAAACCATGACCAGACATGATGCAGATATCAAGGATCATGGGGAGTCCAGTTCTGATAGATACATTTACATCACAGTTCCTGCAACTATGGCTCAGGGGGCATTGTGGAAGAAGAGACAGAAAGACTGTAATAACCAGAACATCAGGAAGTCTGTGTTGAAACACTGGGTGCAGTGGGGACCATCAGATGCCAACAGCCGTTCAGTAGAGCTGATATCATTAATCTGAATTCCCGTGAATGCCTACGGCTGGTGAATGATGGTTTGAGTACCCGTATTCTGAGGAGGGCAGGGAATAATAGGGCTTGTCTTGCTTGTTTTCAACTTTCGTGTATTTTATTATGTGAGAAGACCATGAGTTCTTCATTCAGGGCAGTAGATATCACATCCCCCTCCTTGATGCCCTGTCTTTATTCCCTATCTTCGATTATGTTGTCTGGCACAAAAGCCTTCGAGAGGGTGACACTGGTCCTAACACTGGAAGTAAGGAAACCTTTGCCTTATCTATAACCAGCACACACCCTGTAGAGGAAATAAGGTAAAGTTGTTGTTGTTGTTGTAGTTGAGGGTTAAGGGGTTATTGCTGAAGAACACAATCAGACAGAATGTGGGACTTAAAAATTAACCAGCTCGACTCTTAATTCACAAGCTACTCAAGGCTTCAGAAAATTAGATGAGTGATCATTTTAACTTACATGGCTGAAGCATGAATGCACCCATATCGTAAAGCCTATGTTCTCACAGGCACCAGACACACCGCTGTTGTTTAAGACACTTCCAATTTTATTTCATTCTTAATTCCCATCTCAATTATAACACATTTGCTGGGTGGTGTGGAGTGTGCTAATTCTAACACAGAGGCAGACAGATCGCAGAGGCCAGTCTAGTCTACATAGTGAGTTCCAGGGCAGCCATGTATGTATGTGTATGTGTTTGTATGTGTATGTAATGTGTATGTAATATATATATAAATATACACATACATATGTACATAAATATACATCTATACATCTATATGTAGTATTATAGATTTTTCTAACCGAGATCCCTAAGACAACTCCCTACAACCACCCCTACAACAATGGTGTCTTTCTTTTGTTCCCATTAAGCCTGTCTGTGCTTCAGAGCTCCCGGGGCACTTACGTTCTAGAGCATTGTAAAGGAGCTCAAAGTCTTCGGTTGTTTTAGGGTTGTGCCTCCGGTAATAGTCCATTCGTATCCATTCTTCCTTCTCTTGAATCTTCAAGAGTTCTTGCTGTGCTTCCCACTCCAACCTCAATTTCTTTTGTTGTCTCAAGCTGTCTACATAGCGCTTAGCATGCCATCGCCTGTAGGAAGTCTGTATCACTATCACCTGTTTTTTAAGGCAAAAGGAAACAGAAGATGTCACTGACTTGTTGATCAGAGCATAAGGAAAGGAAGAAAGGATTGTTTCAGCTCAAATTCTACAACAAAATAATATTGGTAGCCTGGCTTTATTTCTTTCTGAGACATTAGCATGTACAATAATATTAAACCATGGATAATGTGCCACTATTCTTTGGCTTCAAAATCTAGCCATACATTACTATAAGACTATTGGCATGTATGTGAGAGCACTGACTCTAGAGCGAAGGTCAGTGTAAATCTTCCTTCTGCTTTTCCTCCCTGTCTGGCTTTGGGTAAGTAACTAACCATTGCCTCTATAATAGCGATAGGCATAGAAGGTGCTTAGCCCCACAGTTGTTCAGTAAATATTACAGCAGCTAATGACTCTAGCTTACGGAGTGGCTATGAGTTTAAACACATATTTACAACAGAATTGTATTTTGTAAACACAAATAATAGACTATTTTGTTTGGAAGCATGATGGAAAATTTCCCTCTGTGTAGACCTTGCCCTGTATAGACTTGCACTAGATATAGCCTACCCAGTGGAGTCTCCACAGTCTCCATGAATATGAAAACGGTGATTTTTTTTTCCCTACAGTTATATGACATTGTGAGAGATGCTCCAGGGTCTCCAGGAAAAATTAACCTTTCAGGGCAAGAAGGAAAATATTCTGTTTTAATCTATCTAACCACATCAGAATTTCCTTTTAGTATATACCAAAGAATAATTGATCATTTTAAAAGAGCCAACAAAAGAGAAGGTCCCTAATGGAAGAGCAAGAACAGTGTACCTTTGTGGAGAGAATAACTTGCATAAGCAGATAGCAGAGTAGAGCCTAGACTAACAGCATCAGTGGTTATCTGGAAATTTCCACAGGTGTGAATTCCTAGGTGCCACCCCAGAGGTGCTGAAGAACAACTGTCTGACAAGCAACAAGCTCTCCACTGGATTCTAAAGCTAAAGTTTCTGAACCACTTTACTAACATGAAACACAATAAAAATAAGACCAAACTAGACATGATTAGTGTCTTTCGAGTAAAAGGAAAGATGTCAGTATAAACCAGTCAATATTAAAAGAATAAGTACATTTCAAAAACAATAAATAAGTAGGAAACATATTAGCACGGGATGATTTTGAACTTGCTAAAGGAATTAAGGCTGCAAAAGAAGCTTTTTAAATACTAACAAATGCTTTTCTGTTCTTACAGAAAAAACCAGGGCTATGCCAATAGACTCTGTGTTTTGAGAGTCTGTTGGACAGCCTTGACCAACAACTCAAAAGAAGGATTCTCATGTCTGGTATTGAAAGGAGGAGTGGTTGTTCAGTGGTCTTCAGCTCTTGGAAGGAGCATTATCGGTCTTGATTAGAAAAATTCATTAAAATTATAAATGTATTTTTTTCATAGAATTGCACGCATTATAGTTTTTAGGTAAATGGCTAATGAAATGATTACTTGTGACTTTTTCAGATATTCATACTACGAGTAGTCTCCCTTCTTCTCCTGTATTACCTCTCTCTACTTTCCCTAGGAAGCCTCCTTTTTATCCCTCTTCCCCTTTCAGATCTCTTCTTGCCTTATATTCCTCCTTACCCTCATCCTCCTGTCCTTAGCTCTCCCTCCAAAAGAGTTACCACTTTGCCATTTCCCTGACCAGTTTAACTGCATCCTGATCTTCCCCGCTCTATTGCTCTCCACTCCCATGATCTGGCAACAGTCCCATTTTACTCTCTTGGTTTCCATAGTCACCGTAGGCTATGTACTTCCACCTGATGATTTGGAGCTAGGGGGCCTTCAATGACAGAGAGTATGCAACACTTGTCTTTCTGAGTCTGAGTTTCCTCACTCAATATCATCTTTCCTAGTTGCTATTGGCCTTGGTTACAATCAAGAAGTGGACAGTAGATCTCTGTTGCTGCAGAGACTATACACTTCAGAAAGAGGATCCAAAGATCCCTGAGTTGGAACTCACCTGCATGCTGTCTCCCTGAGGACCGGCGTTCATGGTATCTGGAGGCACCATACAAGCCTCCAAAGGAGGGAAGTAACCAAAAATCCTACCCACATATGATATCTATGAATCACATCAATGGCAGGCATAGTATTATTAAGATTGTAATAATGGCACACACACACACACACACACACACACACACACAAAAGGTGGTAATCAACAGCTCTATAATTAGATATAATTGGATTTTAATCTTTCTTACTGAAGGAGAATCTACAACTAATAAGTTACTAAGCCTCCTCCCTTCCCTAAACTTCTAAAGTTCATGGGCTTCTCCCCACCCCCGCCCCTGCCCAGTCTTCTAATGCTACTCTTTCCTGCTATGCACTCTCATGATCAGGCCTCTCTTTGTCTTCATATCTCACTCTTCTCTCTGTCTCTCTGCTCTGTTTCTGCTTCTCTCTTAGCCAGGTTCAGTCTACTGACCATGTTCAGTCTACTATCTTCTGTGTCTCCTCTCTGGATTCTTCCTGATGCCTATGTTGTTTTCTCCCTCATATCTATGATAAAAAACCTTGCCCTTAGTCACACCATGGTATGGTCATCTAATCAGTTTATACAGATGGGGAAAAGTCCAAAAGACCTCAACCCTACATAAAGAACTATAGGCAACTGGGGAAAGCTGGGAACAAGAGAAGTGGTCTTCCCCAGGGGAAAAAAAGCACACCAAGTCGTTGTCCAGTGATAAATGGTCAGCTCCAAAAAGAAAATATATATAACAAGCAGTATTATAT
>NW_021604592.1:4343427-4350452 GCF_004785775.1 Grammomys surdaster
TATATATATATATATATATATATATATATATATATATACATATATGAGACAATTGGTGAAAAAAGAGGCCATGAATTTGAAGGAGAGTAGGAAAGGAAGAAATGTAATTATATTGTAAATCTCAAAACTAAAATAAAATTTAAAAAGAAAAAACCAAGAACTAGAATTTAATGGCACTAATGAAGTCAGCTACAGACTTTAAAAAAAAAAAAAAGAGTCTTTCTTCCTAGGACTCTCTGCACCTTCAAGATATCATGTTGCAAGCCCTCTCTCTGAATGACTACTGTTCCCTTCCTCACTGAGAATCTTTGTTCTCTCTTTAAAATCATAAACTGTCAAGAACTCTGTTGTTTGAAATGAGATCAGTGAGAATGAAATGTCTGACTCCTGCCTGGAGGATCTAACACGCTTTAACAAAGAAACACAGTCTTGATTTATAACCCAGGTGCTAATCTTCAGAGAATGGACACATTCACAGCTCTTCTCACTTAGTTCCGGAGGAAGCTGGACCCTTGTCTGTGCTGCAGTTGATGCTGGCCTGTTTCCAAACAGCTTTGTTGTGCACTGACAATGCCAAGAGAACGTCACTCAGTTTCTCGACCTTCTGTGCAACTCTATCTTTTCCCTAGTTTAGTCTAAAAAGTCAAAACCCCATCAGGTTGACATAACTGGCACTGGTACAGCCAGGTAGTAAGCTAGCCCAGAATTGGCTCTTTGCCCACAGGGGAAAAGAGTTAACAGGCTTGAGGGTTTTATATTCCATGTTCATTTCTAAATATCTTGGTCTGGTTAGGCTAGAAAAAGTGCCTGGCTTCAGAACATGTGTTTATGTGTGATATATATATTACTGCTTTCAGGTCATTCTTACTCACACCCAAATGATGGTAGCTGATGATAGATAGATAGATAGATAGATAGATAGATAGATAGATAGATAGATAAATAGATAGATACTATTATAATTTATCTGTAAGTTATCAATTAGGTTGGAAATGGTGGGAAAAAGATAAATCATCCAAACAATTAAAAAAAGTGAAGAGATTACATATTTATCAGAGAAGACAAACTGCCTTGTCCTCTTTGACTTCAGTAAGTCGAGGAAGCCCCCATACGACTGGACTGGCATAAAAGTAAGGGAAAGAAGTGTTGAGAAGTCTCATAATGGCCAGTGGCTACACAAAAACACTTGAGATTCCTTAGGGAACAGAAAGAACTAGTAAAGTTTTTCATTCTGGTTATTTCGGTAGAAGGATATTCAGCATGCTTGCCTTTGGTAGCAATAGAATGCAACTCACACATATGTTGCCCTTCCTCATGCTGCCATAGCTTACAGAAATACAGAGAACAACTAGCATATGTACCTAATTTTCAGTGTTCGAGCCCAATGAACATTCTCTTACCGCATTCAACCGCCGAGCGTGGTACTGTGCTGCTGAAAAGTAGTTCCCTGGCTTGAGAAGTTTGTCCGTCATGTTTGACACATACACCCCAATTTTAGTCATCTGAGTGGAGGTTGTATTTGTTGTTTGTTGCAGCTTTTTTCTCTGAAAAACTGTCTAAAATGAAGACATTAAGAATGAGCACCTACTACGTAATTTCTAGAGTAAAGAAAATCTTACAAGCATCGGCAGCAAGTGGAGAGTGCTTTTCTACATATTTGCATTAATCTTTTATTATCTTCGTTTTCATAATATTAGTTATGTGGGGAGAGATGGCATTCTGAGTGAATGTATATTATTGCCATGAGCACGGCCATGGCAAGAGGGCCAGTGCCTCCGACCGTGGGAATGGCAAGGCATTCCCTGGGTCAGCATCAGAGCGATAGCAAAGCTTTCCATTGGTCAGAGTAAGGAAGCTGACAGTGTGAGAAGAAAATATTCCAAACTTCCTCCTCTCAGATGGCTGTAGCCTGAAACGGTTCCCCTAGATACCTCTTAAGAGAGGAGTCGCTTCCTTATTTGGCTGTATATAACAAGCGACCCTCTGCCTTCCACAGTAGATTCCATACCCAGTGGTATATAATAAGTGTATCTGGTCACTGGGCCACTGGTGTGTCTCCATCAGAGCACACGACTCACCAGATCCCAGCTTTTCCATGGTCTCTTCATCACCTGTCACCCCAGTAAGGTCAATCCCAAAGCTGTACAGATTGGGGCACAGTTAAAAAGAAATTCGAGGGGATCATCCAGTAGACTGTTGACACACACATAAACAGGAAAATAAGAATGTTACCTGGGTGTCCCGACAGAACAGATTGGTTTTTTCAGGAATCTTTTTAGGTACAGTTTGTGTTCCAG
Organism: Grammomys surdaster; assembly: GCF_004785775.1. Lineage (NCBI taxonomy): Eukaryota > Metazoa > Chordata > Mammalia > Rodentia > Muridae > Grammomys > Grammomys surdaster. Next base: position 4,345,725 of record NW_021604592.1, read on the forward strand.
CGTTGTGATACTCTAGTCCTGTTATTTTATGTCTAAAGCCACCAAGAAATGGCTTGTGGAAGTCAGATTTTATTATCTCAACTGCTACCTCCTCATAGCGATCGAGGCCTAAGGGGATGAAAGTCAAGGCTGAAGGAAAGTTCAACACAAGGGGCCATACTGAAACACTTTGTCTAACAGATAGTAAGGACTTACTGGTCTGGATGGTGACCGTTATGATCTGGGAGCCCTCACTCAAGCCCTCGATTCTTCTCACCGGATATTCGTCGGGGTGTGTGGAAAATACCTCCACTTGAACAATTTCTTGTGGTTTAATTCCATATTGTATTAGAGACTCATTATTCCCAACAATGATTCCTAAGAACATGAAAACGTTAGGCTGCTTTACGGCAAAGAAATGGACATGTCTGTTTATTCTTTAAGCTGAGAAAGTTGCAGATGTTTAGATTTGTAACCAATGATGTTTCACTCAACATACGCCTGCGTTGTGAAATGGTTAAATAAAGCTAACAAATCCATTACTGACATACTTACCTTCTTTGGTGAGAACACTTCGATTTCACTGTATTAGTAATTTTCAAGCATATAATGCGTGTTGTTAACTATAGTCACCATGATATGCAGTGATCCACCAGATGTTCCTATTTTAAGGAAGTGGAAGATAACAAAGCTGCCTGTAGGAACACATGTCAGTAAAGTACTAAATGGAATATTCATGTTTCCTACCTCATACTATAATATTTGTACAGACAAGTCCATAAGGCAGTAACTATAGCTAAAAACAATTTAATATATTTTATAGATAACTGGAAAATAAGTAGATTGAAATTTCAATTACCTTGCTTTAATAAATCCATGTGTTATAACTTGTTGAAGCATCATGGTATCATAAATATGCATAAGGTTACAAATTATTAAAAAAAAAATAAAGTGTAGAGGATTAATTCAGCAACATGGCTGCTCTGGTAAGGGATTACATCCAAAGACCTTCTAGGTCTGTGTCATCTAGACGGAATGACACACCTAGACACAAAGTTCATGAGCTGGCCTCTTTCCTGTGTTCTTCTCCAGAGTGGGCACAGACTATCAAGCCTGAGGTACAGCCCTCATGCTGGATTAAAGCAAGCACCTCTTTTGAAGGATGCTTGGTTCGTATAGAATCTCACATCTCTCTATTTAGTGCTGACATAAACTTGGTACCCAGTGGTTACTATAATGGTAACTATAAAGAAGAATGGTTGGGGGCTGGAGAGAGGGCTCAGTGGTTAAGAGCACTGACTGCTCTTCCAGGGGTCCTGAGTTCAATTCCCCGCAACCACATGGTGGCTCGCAACCAACTGTAATGGAATCAGATGCCCTCTTCTGGTGTGTCTGAAGACAGCTTCAGTGTACTCATATACATAAAATAAATAAATCTTAAAAGAAAAAAGAAGAAGAATGGTTGCTCATAAAACACTAAGAATAGAGCCTTCAGTGTCTCTATCCTCTGCACTCTGTATCTCCTCCAACTTTAAGCTTCATGTTTGAGTTAATGTTCCATAGTTTAAACTTCCCTCTTTGATGTCATACAGTCCAAACTCTGCCACTTACTAGCACCTTGTCATTATAGGGGTTCCCTGAGTTTACTTTCCAGTGAATTAGTAATAGTATCTCCCTCAAAAGGGTGGCTGTGTAAATTAATGATGACATCAGCAGAATATTTTAGAGAAGTACTAACATACTTAAGGACATACCGTGCTGCCATTGTAATCATCATTAGCATTTTTGTTGATAGTCACTGTGTAGCTCAACCTGGGTTGCTCCACCAACCTTTAACTGACAATACAATACATCTTAACGTTTGGAGTTCATTCACTCTCGGAGGGTTTAAAGCTTTTTATTGCACTTTATTCATTTATTTATTCAGTGTGCATGTGTGTTTGTGTGTGTGTGCGTGTGTGTGCACACGCGCATGTCATGGCACAGGTGCAATAGTCAGTCGACAGCTTGTAGGCGTCAGTTCTCTCCATCCACCACGTGGCCCAGGCATAGAACTCAAGTTGTGGGTTTAAAGTATCTTGACCTGCTGTGCCATCATACCACCCCCAGGCTCTTAAAAATTAATTTAGAACTAAACTTGTTCTTTGGAAACTATGCATAACATCTTTGTAAGTCAATACACAAAAAATTTTAATAAAAACATTAGGATTGGTTCATATGTGTCCAACATAAACATATCAGCTATACTAACCTGGTAGACTACCACCGTTACAAACAAGCTATCTAATTATGACAGAAGCTGAGTAACTTAAGCAGAGATTCTCAGCAACATCTGCAAAATGTAAGTAATTGTGAGAATTACCTTAATGGGTAGAAAACTCAGAAACTGTATTTATGCTTTATGGGTTCTTCTTCATCATCCATTTTTATTCAGTCTCATTTCCCTTCCATCCACGCAAAGCTTCTTGCTACTTTCCTAAAATACCAAGTTCCCCCACCCCTTTGGGACTTATTCCAGTAATTACCACTTTTGTTGACTGAAACATTCTATAGCCACCCAGGTTCTTTCCTCTGTCAACTTCAACTTTCGGTGGCTATTGCCATGGAAGCGTCTCCATGATACACTGGTAACTACCCTAGTGCACTCCTTCCTTGCTAGTCTGCAAATGACTTGAGGACATGATTCTGGGAATGTTCAGTTATATCCAAAGGATATAGAATAAAACATATATTTAGGAGAATGTGTTAAATGAACTAATGTGCTGCCATAATATAATGCTGAAACAGTAAATACTAAGTTTTAAGATCAAAGATCTTTGGTGATTTACACGTTAAAGCCAGAACAGTCTTGATAACCTCATTAGCTTTTAAACCTACCTGCATGCGTTATCTGCAGAACATAGTGTGGGATACGCAATAAGTGTGCAAAGTGTTCCTTGAGGAACCTAAAGGGAGCGTCAACTCTAAAAGGCATTATTATCTCCTGGCCCGCAGGAATGAGTACGATTTTCACTGTAAACAAAAACAGAAAAAAAATCATCATCAAATACAGTAAGGCTCAGCAACATACATCTAAAGAACGGGATAGCAGTACACAGAATATTGTTGTTGTTGTTATTGTTAAATCGCTATGTGCATGGTATAAGTTACAAAATCAAGAATTACTGAAATATTCAAAATGGCACCAAGAACTCCCATGGAGTAACTCAATTGAGAGCGATTGAGCCCCGGCGAGACTGGCTCACTTCGTCTTCTCACTCTGCCTTTTCCATGTGCAGACCCAGCATGCAGGAATTATCTGAGCTGCCTGCTCTGTGTTCCAGAGCTACATTTCATAAGAATAAACTGCTGTTGTTGAGGTGGAAAAGAAAGACAGGGGAAACCATACGGTCGTGAGAAGGAAGAGCCCCTCACCGATCAGATTGCCACCACTCTCTCAGGGAGAAGCAAGGATTCTGGCACAATTGCAACTGCTTACAGCCTGTCTCCCAGCTTAGCTCTTTGTCTGCAGACTCTTGGAATTGCACCAGAAAAAGAAAGAGAGACATGTACAAAGAACAGACGAATACTGAATCCGGTTATGTAGTCCTACAGGCTCCTGATTCTACTCTATCAGACTATCTCATTCCATCCAATGCATCCCTGGAGCCATCCTATAATCTCACTGATCAAAAGAGAAAGTAAAGGAAATAAATGTTTCTTAGCGACTTTATTGAGGTGCTGCTTGAAAACTCTCTCTCTCTCTCTCTCTCACACACACACACACACACACACACACACAAAATGGTAAGACAATTAATTAGGACTTTATTCCCGGAGCCTCCGCCTACGCTCTCCGGTGTAGCTTGGTTTCACAGTGTCTCTCTTTTTCCTAACCTTCATGATTAAAGCCTGTAGTAAAATATCTTTCTTTTTTGTTTTTTTTTTTGTTTTTTTTGTTTGTTTTTCGAGACAGGGTTTCTCTGTGTAGCCCTGGCTGTCCTGGAACTCACTCTGTATACCAGGCCAGCCTCGAACTCAGAAATCCGCCTGCCTCTGCCTCCCAAGTGCTGGGATTAAAGGCGTGCGCCACCACCGCCCGGCAGTAAAATATCTTTAATAAAGTCTCCAACTCTGCACCATCTTGGCTTGTCCTGAAATTGCTGTGTTGAACTTACAAATCCTAGTTTTGCTTAAGTTGAGCAAGGTCCTTAACAGATTGAGGGGACCCATCCTGTGCTCGGGATGACACTGTGGAGCTCTCTCTGTCCCCTCCCTGCTGACACTGTTACTGCTGTTATCTCAGGCCCATGTTCTTTTTTATCATAGGTACTCACTGGCAAAGAAGAAAAGAAACAGTCAGCAGCTACACAATTGCATTGCTGTCCCCTACCCCAATGCTGTTATCAAGTAATGACCAGGCCTACGTAAGGTCCACATTGTTCTGTGTGTGTCATTAAAACTGACCTCAATGAAAACTGAAATGTGTTTTCCTGAGCTGTATATACAGTTTGTACCAAGCAGACAAAAAAAGCAAAACAAACAAACAAACAAACAAAAACACAACAAGCAACAACAACAAATCAACCATGTAAAAGCATCATGCTATATAAGGGAATACCAAACACAAAGGAGAATCTGGGCTCCTGTTTCATACTGTATCTTGTTAGCTATGTACAATAATTAACTTCAAATCTACAGGCCAAAAAATTCAGTTACACTCAGAACTTGCTCTTACTTACTCTATTAGAAATACACACACACAGAGGG